>NC_056745.1:632032786-632088359 GCF_019279795.1 Protopterus annectens | reverse complement strand
TCCAAAGTTACAAGCCAAGCCTTCTTGCCCAGCATGGGCAGAAGCTGCTGCAAAGTCAACATTTTGAATTTTGAAACTTCCAGAAATGTGTTTAGAATAGACAGGTCCAGTATTGGTCTCCAGGCTTTGTCCTTTCTGGGTACCAAGAAAAGTCTCAAGTAAAATCCTTGTCCCTGCTCTTGCTGTGGTACTTGCAGAATGGCCCTCATGTCCATGAGGGATGAAACTTGCTTTTGTGCCTCTGCCCATTGATTGTATGGCAGGTCTGGCATACCTTTTGCCTTTGGCAGGGTGTGAAAGTGGAACCTGTAGCTCTGAGACACTATATTCAAGACCCATTTGTCCTGGGTGATCATGTGCCAATTTTGTGAAAAAAAAGTGCTGGTTTTCCCCCTAAGGGGGCTGCCAAAAGATAGTGCTTGGTGCAGGCAGAGGAACGTCAATGGGACTGTTTCCTGTGTAGCTGTGATTTGTCTTCTCTGCTTTTGGAGGTAGAAGCACCCAATTGTTTAGGCCTGTATGAGCCTTGGGGCTGGGATCTGCCTCTGGGGTGTCTGTATCTGCCTCTTTGTGGACAGTGTTGAAGGCCTTTGCTAAGTAAAGGTAGGCTGAATGCATAGATTGCCTTCATTTATGGCTCTGGTGATGTTTTTGAAGAAGTCTACCAGGTTTAACAGGCATGACCTGTCTTTGACAAATCCAAACTGTGTCGTATGAAGGGTTTGGAGATCACCTATGTCCTTATTTATAGTATCCATGATAGTGCATTCCATGGCCGTACAGATAAGACTGGTTAAGCTTATGGGTCTGTAGTTCGAGTCACACTTTTGATACTTTTGTCAAGTGGCATATGACAAATGGAAAAAAAAATGTTACCTGTAAAAAGTACAGTTTTGTACCTACCATAAATGTAGATGTTCGAGGATCCACATTGCTGCAGTCCTAACCATTGGGTAGTCCGCTGTCCAGTCGGCCCGAATACCAAAGTATATGGCTGACGTCGGTCAAGGCGCATTAGACTGACGTCAGTACGTCAGGGTACTAATGCGCATGACCGACGCCATATCTTCAGTCTTTTCTTGCCCCAGATGTCAGAAGACCCTAAAAAAACAAGGCCCAAACCAAAACACCAAAAAGCCCTGCACCAAACTAATATACAATATATATATACATATATATACAGATGTACAATAATATACAGCAACTCACACCACCACCCCTAAACACAGAGGGGAAGGCGGGAGGGTAAATTGGACTGCAGCAATGTGGATCCTCGAACATCTACATTTATGGTAGGTACAAAACTGTACTATGTTCTTCATTCCACATTGCTGCAGTCCTAACCATTGGGTAGAATCCCAAAGCAGAGGTAAGGGAGGCTGGCAAATCATAAGGAAGCAGGAGCTGCCAACATGCCTTGCAAAATGGCTGTGGCAAAACCAGCCCTAGATTTAGAGTAGAGAGGAAGGTGGTAATGCTTAGAGAAAGTATGCACTGAACTCCAAGTAGCTGCCTCTAAAATATCCTTAGTTGCCACCCCCCTTAAAAATGCTGTTGAAGTGGCAGCAGCCCTAGTGGAATGAGGCCTAATCCCAGCTGGAATCTCCTTGCCATGATGGGAATAACAAAAAGAAATGCAAAACCCAATCCACTTAGAAATAGTTTGCTTAGACACAGGCTTGCCCTGAGAACTCAAAGCAAAAGAAACAAACAACTGCTGAGACTGCCTGAAATCCTTAGTCCTGCTTAAATAATAACGCAACTGCCTATGTACATCTAAAGTGTGCAAAATCTTTTCCCCTTTATTTTGGGGATCTGCATAGAAAGTAGGCAAATGAATAGTTTGGTTTAAAGCCACACTAGAAACCACCTTGGGCATAAAGGAAGGATTAGTACGTAATGATACCCTATCCTTATGGAAAATCAGAAAGGGCTCTACTGCCATAAGGGCCTGCAACTCAGAAACCCTTCTTGCAGAAGTAATAGCCAACAAAAAAGCAGTCTTCCATGACAAATATTTTAAATCAGCAGTACCCGAGGCTCAAAAGGTTGTAGAGTAAGTTTTTCCAACACAAAATTGAGATCCCAAGCAGGAGTAGGAGCTCTACGTGGGGTCTTATATTCTTTGCCCCTCTGAGAAACTGCTTGAACAAAGGATGCGAAAACAATGGTGGGTCACAATCATAGTGAGCTGAAATTGCTGCAGCATGAATCTTAATGGAAGAGAAGGACAAACCTTTGTCCAATAACTCAGTAAGATATTGAAGAGCCACACTCAAATTAGGCTCAGAAATCTCCAAATTCCTTGCTGCACTCCAAAATAAAAATCTCTTCCATTTTTCTGCATACACTTTCCGTGTACTAGGTCTTCTAGCTTCCATAATCACATTTAAAACTTGTTGAGGAAGTTGAGACCGGCTGTCTCTCAAAACAGAATATGCCATGCTGTTAGATGAAGAGAACGAAGCTTGACATTGAGCAGGTGGCCTTCTCTCTGAGACAAAAGGTGTGGAATCAAGGGTAAAGGCCATGGAGGCTTCTTTACTAGACTCCTCAGTAATGGGTACCAGTGCTGCCGAGGCCAATCTGGAGCTATTAAAATCATCCTTGGCTTGTCTTGTCTGACCTTTAGAAGCACCTTTGGAAGAAGAGGCAGAGGTGGAAACGCATACACATGAAGATTTTTCCAACTGAAAGAAAGAGCATCCACTTTCCAAGCTGTGTGATGTAACCTCTTTGTGCAAAACTTTGGCAGCTGGTGGTTTAGTGGAGAAGCGAACAGATCTATGTCTGGAGTTCCCAGGACACTGTCAACCTTTGAAATACATGAAGATCCAGTTTCCACTCGTGGGGATCCATGATTTGTCTGCTTAACACATCTGCTAAGGAGTTCTGTGCTCCCGGCAGAAACCTTGCCTGAAGAGTTAGTTGCAAGCTGAGCGCAGTCTCCCATAAAATCATTGCTTGCCTGCACAATGGGTAAGAATGTGTTCCCCCTTGCTTGTTGATGTACCACATGACAGTTGTGTTGTCTGTTAGAATCAACACCTGCCCTGGAAGAAGTAACTCCTTGAAAGCCATTAATGCAAACTGGACTGCTAACATCTCTTTCATGTTGATATGTAGATGCTGTAGTCTGGCAGGCCACTTGTCTTGTATCCACTTTCCATTCAGATGAGCTCCCCAAGCAATGTCTGAGGCATCTGTCGTTAAAATCTGACTCGCCTCTGGCCGGGTCACAGAGAGTCCCTTGTTTAGGTGACATTCCTGAGCCCACCACAAAAATTCCTTTTGAATGCAAGGTATTATTTGAATGACAGTGTCCAAATCCTGGCAGTGCTGTGTCCATACATTTTGAGATACCATTGCAGCTTCCTCATATGCAGTTTGGCATTGGGAAGCACCAGAATACAAGATGCCATGAACCCTAATGCTTGAAGGACTGTCCTTGCAGTCAGCACGGACTGATGAGATAGTTGATGAAAGTAAAGGGATAGACTCTGTTGTTTGTCCGGGGTTAAAAGGCCATCTGGGCTGCTGTATTCAGTCTCACACCCAGAAAGCACATGTCTTGAGAGGGTACTAGACTGGACTTTATTTCGTTCACAGAATACCCTAGGCATCTTAGCACTGCTATAACATATTCCAGATGCTGTAGAAGGTCCTCCTTTTCTTGAGCCAGAATCAGGCAGTCGTCCAAGTAAGGATAGATTTGAATTCCTTTTAGTCTGAAGTAAGCTATCACTGGAGCCAGAACCTTTGTGAATACTCTGGGCGCAGTAGATAAGCCAAAGGGCAATGCAGAGAACTGATAATGAGAATTTCCAGCTCGAAAACGCAGATACTTCCTGCAACTTAGTCTTATAGGCACATGAAGGTAAGCTTCCTTGAGATCTAAAGTTACCATCCAGTGGTCTTTGCCCAGCAGAGGTAAAAGCTGTTGTAACGTCAACATCTTGAACTTGGGAATGTCCAGATAAGTGTTGAGGATAGATAAATCCAAAATTGGTCTCCACGTGTTCCCCTTCTTTGGTACTAGGAACAGGCGAGAATAAAATCCTAGGCCCCTTTCCGATACAGGGACTGACTGAATGGCCCCTATTTGGAGTAACAGAGAAATTTGCCTGTGAACCTCTTTCCTTTGTGTAGGAGGAACGTCTGGCATGCCTTTGAAAGGGGGCAATGTATGGAAATAAAACCTGTAACCGTGGTGAATGATATCCAACACCCATCTGTCTTGAGTAATTAAATCCCAATTTTCTTTGAAAAGAGACAGTCTTCCTCCCAAAGGAGCTGCCAGACGAGAATCTACTGGCAGCTGAAAAGGCAGGTCATTGAGTCTGTTTACGAAAGGACTGACCCCTGCCCTCACCAGAAGTCTGAGCAGGTGAACTCCCTGATCTAGGCCTAAAAGAACCTTGAGCTCTGCCCCTACCACGTCTAGACCTACCCCTAGACTGGGAATCATACGCAGGATATGTCCATCCCTTAGTAGGCCAATTTCTACTAAACTTCGGTGGCTGCACCTGCAAAAAATCTTTAACAGTTTGCATAGACTTAGCTTTGTCCTCCATTTTCTTCAGGACTGCTTCCACAGGCGAACCAAACAACACATCAGACTGTAAAGGAGCATCCAAAATCCTTGTCTTAACATGCTCAGCTAAATTCTGATCCCTCAACCAGGCATGCCTGCGAAGAACAGAACTAGTGGCAGCCACCCTCGAGGAGGCCTGCACAGCATCAAAACCACATTGCAAAGAATGCTTACCCACTTGTTCAGACACATGAAGTAAATCCAGCAACTCTTTACACTCTATACCTTCCGCCAAAGCATCCACCTTAGATTTCAATTGTGAAAGGAGATAATTTTGATATTTTAGCATGTGAAACTGACAATTCAACGCTCTCATGGCTAGAGTGGAAGAAGTATACACTTTCTTTCCCCACCTATCCAAAGCCCTTGCCTCTTTATCAGTGGGAACAGGATTTTTAACCACAGAGGCCTTAACACCTTTAGGCCCCTGAGAAACAGTTTCTGGGTCCGCCCTAGGACTCTTAAACAAATACTTATGAGCTTCGGGCACCCTATAGTACCTATCAGGTTTAACAGGAGCAGGAGGCAAAGAGTCAGGGTTCAGGGAAGCCTCTGCAAAAACATCTTCCACCACATTCAACACAGGAGGTATAGCTAAGGGCCTATGTTGTGGTAAAAATAAGAATTCCCTAAGCCTTTTCCTGGAATCAGAGTAATCTTGGCCTTCCCATTTAAAGTGTTCCCTCATGGAATGCAGAGTCTCTGAAAATGAGAAATCCTCAGGAGGAGAAGCTGTAGGTGTGGAATCATCCACATCAGAATCAGAATAAGGAGGAAAGTCCTGTAATTCTTCCGCAGAAGACTCCGAAGCCTCTGAATACTGTTCCAAACTCTCAAACTCAGGTTCCACCCTAGGCCTCTTATCAGGAGGGGGCATAGAGCCTCTAATCATAGTAATTAAATCCTCTGCCATTTTAAGCATATGTTTCTTAGGCACAGAACCTGAAGTGCTAGGAGAAACCCCCACTGTAGCTGAACTTGGCCTACCTCTGAAAGAAGTTTTGGCAACAGTAGGAGAAGCTCTAACTAACTTGGGAACAGAGGGAAGAACAGTTACCTGAGAAGCCCCCTCAGCCTGGCCTACCTCCTGAGAGGGCACATCCTGTAACAATAAAGTGTCAGCCTGAGACTCCAAAGAAACTCCTGGCAAAACCTCTGGCTCCACAGAGCCTTCTAAAGAACCGACGTCCGGGACTGCCGGTTCATCAACCCTAGGCTTCGCTGTTTTGTCTTTGCGCTTCTTAGGCGAAGCGGCCGGAGCATCCGACGGCATTTTGTAATTACAACGCTTCCCAAACACTAACCTGGCACAGTCTAACCTTCTCTTAATAGTGCGTTTATTAAATCTAGCACAAGAGCGGCAACCAACAACGTCGTGCTCAGGCCCTAAACAAGGTATACACAGAGTATGGTAATCTCTATGAGGTATCTGTTTCCCACAAGAAATACAGTTATTCACTTTTTCTGACATCCGGTTAAATACTGAGGCAAGAAAACCAAAATGCTCCCCAACGGGGTACTTAGCCAACTTTGATTCGGTCTGAAACTCCGACTTCGGAAATATTTCAGAACGCCAACCTGCACTCGCAAGAACTGCTTCTGCATCGGACCATGCGGCAAAAAAGACTGAAGATATGGCGTCGGTCATGCGCATTAGTACCCTGACGTACTGACGTCAGTCTAATGCGCCTTGACCGACGTCAGCCATATACTTTGGTATTCGGGCCGACTGGACAGCGGACTACCCAATGGTTAGGACTGCAGCAATGTGGAATGAAGAACATCTAGCAATAAATGGTCAGTGACACGAATGCTGTTAGGAACAGATATACTGTCATCTAAGTCAAAATACCTCCTGCATGCCGCCGTATGAGAGTGTGCATGTATATATATATATATATATATATATATATATATATATATATATATATATGTGTGTGTGTGTGTGTGTGTATATCCACCTACACACCACACATATAAGGGTGTGTGTACTTAATTCAGAGACAGATTTATATAGGCGTGTGTGTATGTATGTATATATATATATATACTGATATACAGTGTGTATAAAATATATATATATATATATATATATATATATATATATATATATATATACATATACAGTGTGTGTGTGTTTATTTTATTTATTTATTTATTTTACATTTGTTTACCGGGTTAGTCCAACTGGATACATATCCCTTTTCAGCAGAGACCCGGGGAGAAAAGCTCCACAGTACAAAAGGTTTTGAGTTACATTTCAACAATTTCAAAATAACATGGTAAGGTAATCAAAAAGTTTAAACATAACAGTTGCAAGAAAGTTCAAGGAAAAAAAGAAAAACATATTCAAAATTGAGACAAGGTTTAGGTTTGCATTACATAGTAACAGTTTTTAGATATCATAGTATGAAGAGACATCAAGTTAAAAATTAGCTATAACTTAAGTAATTCATATGATAAGTGGATTAATGAAAACATATGATCTTTGGACACTATTAAAGATGATATTATAGGCTCCAAGAGATAGGTAAAGAAATATCGAGTATAATGCTCATAGGGATTCATAAATAGGGGGTGTTACAGTGAGCTAGAGATCCTGTACTATAGTTTATATATATATATATATATATATATATATATATATATATATATATATATATATATATATATATATATATATATATCATTTGTGCCTGTGTGTAAACAAATATATGTGGTTCTATAAAGATATGCAGCAAATACATTTTAAACCACCAAAGCAATACATATGATAAACACATAATGACACATGTATTTATTTAAATTTAAACAGTGTAAGAAACTTCTCTGTGTGGAAGATTTTCAATGTATATATATATATATATATATATATATATATATATGTAGTTAATCACTGTATATTAATAAGAGTAGACAATCACTGTATATTCCATCTTGATAAGGGGGTAAGTGGTCTTATCACTACAGCCATCTGAGTCACAAAAGAGGCAAAGTTTGAGAAGTTATGAGAATGCCAATATTAACAGTGAAATACACAACTAAAACAATTACGTGCACTGCATAAAAAGTTTTAATAAAATGCACACACTATCACATATCCAGCATATACAAATTTGACAGACATTCAAGAATGCCTTGAAATGCAAGCTGGTCAGTATGACATAACAAGGTTGTGGTTTTAAAGAATAATGAATATAAACTTAGATTACATATTGCATACATACTTATGCACACAGATAGGAAAATATAGGTAAATATAGACACTACATTTGCCTCAACTTTCAAAAGGTAACCAGTGTAACTACTGCAGTCAGATGTTCAGGAAAAGAGTGAAAGATCCAAACATTGTTCATAGGTTCATACTAGGCTATCTGCCCTAGGGGGTTTATAAGCCTAGCCAGAATGTGTTTGGCTTTCGCCACCCATTTTAAATTTATTTTGCTATGCCCTTTTTCGAGGTTAGTATACTGTGCCTCTGTCTAACAGTGACACAGAAGTGATACCCGGGGTAAACCTACGATCTCCCATCCACTCATCAAGATTCCTCTTGAAGAGAGTCAATGAGGGACTCTGCCTAACCTGGACTGGGATTTTATTGCAGAGTGAAGGGAGCCTCTGGGTTATGACTCTGTCCCTCCAGCATGTCCTATTTATTTCAGTGCTGAGGTTCAAGTCTCTCGAGCATGTAGCTCGATGGGATTTGGATTTTCTGAGGTGCAGCATGTCCATTAATTCCGGGTTGGACATGGCTTTATACGTCAGGCACAGATCACCTCTGAACAGGCGGTATGCCACTGAGTAGAGCTGGAGTTTCTTTAACCGGGCAGCATATGGCATCTGTTTGAGCCCTTTGATCCTCTTGGTGAGGTACTTTTGGGGTCTTTCCAGTTGCTGCAGGTGTCTGGTAAGGTACATCCCAAAAGGGGCATTGTACTCAATTATGGGCCTGATGAGGGATGAGTAAAGAGGCACGATGACCTCCCCTGATCTAGATGTGAATCCCTTCATGATTAGGTGGGCTATATAAAATGTTTTTCTAACCACTTTGGCCACGTGGTTGTCAAATGAGAGATTGCTATCAACTTGGGTCCCCAGGTCCCTAATTACTTCTTCTGTACTTAATGGATTACCACCTATGTGGTAATTTGTGGGCACTTTGTTTTTGCCAAAGGGGATGACCATACACTTTTTGGCATTTAGCTTGAGGCCATGGCTCTGGCACCAGTTGTCTGTTTCTATGAGGCCCTTTTGGAGGATGCTTGTGTCAGCTGGAGAGTCGATTAATGCACCCAGTTTGCAGTCATCTGTGAACTTGGTCAGCCACAGTCCTTCCGTGTTGGCCTGTGCCTCCGAGAAATATATACCGAACAAGAGAGGTCCCAGGACTGAGCCTTGTGGGACACCACTTGTAACTGGTTTGGAGTCTGACATGGCTCCAGCAATTCTAACCATGTGGGTTCTGTCCTTGAGCCAGTTGGCAATCCATCTAGTGACATAGGGGTTTATATTTAAGCTGGTGAGCTTATCTATAATGCCCGAGTGGGGTATTGTATCGAAGGCTTTTGCGAGGTCCAGGTAGGCTGCGTGGACCACCTTCTCCTTGTCAGTGGCCTTGGTGACTGTTTCAAAGAAATCAACCAGGTATAAGAGGCAGGATCTGCCCTTAACAAAGCCGAACTGGGTAGGATACAGTGTCTGTAGGTCCCCAATATCTTTATTTATGAGGTCCATGATGATCCTTTCCATAGCTTTGCAGACCAAGCTAGTCAGGCTTATGGGGCGATAGTTTCCAGGATCCGTTGAGGCACCACCTTTATGGAGAGGGACCACTGTTGCTGTACGCCACTCTTTGGGCACATATCCTGTAGTAAGGCTGAGACTGAACAGTAGTTTTGTGTTTGGGTTTAGCTCTTCTTGGAGTTCATGTAGGACGCAGCCCGGGACACCGTCTGGTCCCATTGATGCTGTGTTTTTTGCTTTGGAGAGGGCGGCTCTTAGCTGAGCATCTGAGATGTCAGGGGGGCAGCACTCTGCTGGGATAGATATTTGCCCTTTTGGTGGGGGGGGGGGAGTCTGCGCTGAACCGGTCGGCTAGGATGTTGTCACAAAAGAGGCAAAGTTTGAGAAGTTATGACCCTTACCCAGTGCGACTGTATAAAACAGTAAAAAATTAAACAGAAAAAGTTGTAACCTGAAAAGGGACATTTGGGAAGCCCCCTTACTATCCCTCACCGTGTGGCTCCCAGGACATACTGATCTAAGGACCCTTACCCAGTGCGACTGTATAAAACAGTAAAAAATTAAACAGAAAAAGTTGTAACCTGAAAAGGGACATTTGGGTAAAAGAACTATCCTTACTATACTATTGCCTATCAGGGAAGTGTTCCGTTGGCAGGAATTAGTCAGTACCTCAGCATAATCTGGCTACATAAAGCATATTCCCAGAAATTAAAACTATTTTCTTTCAGAAAGGTAGTTTACTTTAATAAAGCCTGTTCCAACTACTTACAGCTACCTTTAAAACCCTGCAGACTCCTGGCGGGCCTACCCTGACGTCAGCGAGGTATTGTAAGCCCTATCTTCTTTTTTTCCGCCATTTTTTTAAACCTAAATCAAACAGGTACTGCCCTATTCACCTGCCCGGATGCACATCCTTACATGAAGGTACAATACAAGCTTGTAAATTGTTTAAATTGTTTAAGTTCCACAACGCTACATCTGCAATAGCAAATATAATGTTACAATGTACTTAAAGCAAAAACCAGTATAGTTTTGTATTACTGGCGTCTTTTTTAAAGTGGCGATACTGATCGTTAGGTCTTAGAGTGAAAACCAGTGCAGAGTTGAATTATTTGGCGTCTACTAGTGAAGTGTTGTGTTGGCGTTTACTTAAATTGTAATAGATGAAGTTTTGTACTGGCGTCTGTGCTACCAACAGCTAGTGATGTTTGTACTACCGATATCTACAGTAGAAATAGTGAAGCTTGCGAACTAATAACAGCCAAGTTGAGCTTGGGCCAGCGTAGCATATATTACAGTTAAATAACATTGTGTAGGCGTTTTTTAGTTCTTATACATCATGTTTGTATGCGATGCAATGTATTCTGAGTCTTGACTGCACTCGTATTGAACATCTGCTATAAATATTACTCTGTTAGGAGTTTAACTGCTGTCTTTTTCACTATTTATTCCAGGAAGCCCCCTTACTATCCCTCACCGCGTGGCTCCCAGGACATACTGATCTAAGGACCCTTACCCAGTGTGACTGTATAAAACAGTAAAAAATTAAACAGAAAAAGTTGTAACCTGAAAAGGGACATTTGGGTAAAAGAACTATCCTTACTATACTATTGCCTATCAGGGAAGCGTTCCGTTGGCAGGAATTAGTCAGTACCTCAGCATAATCTGGCTACATAAAGCATATTCCCAGAAATTAAAACTATTTTCTTTCAGAAAGGTAGTTTACTTTAATAAAGCCTGTTCCAACTACTTACAGCTACCTTTAAGACCCTGCAGACTCCTGGCGGTGTATTCCCTGCTCCGCCCTCGCTTCGGGCTCGCTCCGCGCCTCACCCTGCCCCCATATCCCACCCGCCCCCACTACCTCTACATTTATTAGACTGTTAGCCCATCCCCCTTTCTCTTGTCCAATCCTAATCACCCGTCAATTTGCCACTTCTCCTCCCACACTCTCAGCCTTCCTTAACTACCAAGTAAAGTCTTCCGCCTCCTCCTACCCACTGGCTCTCCTCTCGCATACTATGGGTAAAATCACATATTCTATCATCCCTCTGACAGTAGTACTCCTACTTATTCCTTACTATTTAACCAGATATGAAAACCAAGCACTCTTAGGGATTCCCTTCCCGAAGAGTTGCACTAGGACACATTCAAACATTCCCTATCACCCCAACACACATTCTCTCTGCCCAGTCAATACATTGAGTTCCAATACTGTGTATCTTACCCTCCGCCACCCTAAAGCATCTGTAACTAAATCCAATCTTAAGCTGCTACTCAAACTACAAAGACTGTTAGACCACCTGAAAAAATGTATTGCCACAGATGGCGACATCCACCCCAATCCAGGTCCTACCACTGCCGTAGACTCTAACTCCCTAAATTCTGCCCGATTTTCTACCAACTCCCTCCTTATACTCCACCTTAATCTAAGAAGTATAAACAATAAGGTTCATAATTTTCATGCCATGTTAGCTACCCATTCCCCTGACATTATGTGCCTATCTGAAGCATGGCTCAAACCAGCCACCAAGGACGAAGAAATTCTTCCACCTGGATATAACATCCTTAGGGCCGATCGGATTAACAAAAAGGGAGGGGGGTTAGCTGTAATGTTCAAGAATACACTAAACATCGTCACTAATCCCATCCAACCCCCCAAAATCTCTAATATTGAACTTATTGCCCTAAAAATTTGCCTAAACAACCAAAAAAGCATTAATCTCATTGTAATTTATATTCCACCAGGAAATAATTCAGAAAACCTTGAGCAATTGCTCAGCTGACTAGCTTCCAATTGCCCTCAAGAAACCATAGTACTAGAGGATTTCAACATTGACTGGTCCCCCTGCTCTGCACCCACAAACCCCCTCTCTATTAACTTACATGGTTTCTCCCAAAATATTTCATCTCCAACCAGAATTGGCAACGCTCAACAAAAAGAAAGCATCATTGACTGGATTCTTACCAATAAAGACACACATAACTACACCACAGGAACCCTTCCCAATGACCTCAGTGACCACCTTATAACCTATATTCTAAAACACAAGTGCCCACCTATAAACCCTCCCTCTTATAGACTTGTTAGAAACAAGAAGAAATTTGTCCCAACACTATTTATAGCTGAACTCAAATCCTGTAATTGGTCCACCCTAAAAACTTTACCCCTAGAAGAGAGCGTGGCATACTTTAATACCACTTTCCTGAAGATACTTGACTCTCACGCCCCAAACCGACTAATCAGAACTAAGGAACGAGTAGCACCTTGGCTTACTAGTGAAACCAAAAACTAAAATTAAACTTCGAAACCAGGCCTGGCATAAATGGAGAGCGTCCAAAACCCCTCTAGATCGCACCAAGTTTCAACAGCTTAGAAACATAACTAAAGCAGCCACTACCCAAGATAAAAAACAGTATTTTTCTCACCTCCAGGATAAACACCAGAATAACCCAAAGAAATTCTGGGCTGGCTTTAATAAGCTCCTCCGTCCGGGTAAATCTACTACCCCCACTCCTGAAAAACTCATTGGGAAAGAACCAGAAAAAATAGCCAACACTTTTAACTCATTTTTTATCGAGACCATCCAGTCCCTAGCCAGTCAGCTTACTACTACCTCCTCATCCGTCACCCACACTAAAGACTCAGTCCACCCAACCTTTAACTTACAACCTGTACCTACCTCCTATATATGCACCCTTTTGAAAAAACTCAAACCAACCACCCTAGCTGCAGACCAACTCCCTGCGGAATACCTTCAAATAGCGTCAGACGCCATTGCCTATCCCATATCAATCTTGATTAACAGAACCATAACTGAAACTACCATTCCCACTATTTGGAAAACCTCATATATCATCCCTCTTCACAAAGGTGGGACCTCAACGGAAACATCCAACTTCCGTCCCATAGCAATATTGTCCCCAATATCTAAAGTCATGGAACGGTGTATTCACAAACAACTATTACACTACCTCACTCATAACAGTCTTCTGTCCCCAACCCAGCATGGCTTTCGCCCCCATCACAGTACAACCACTGCCCTACTCTCCTTTGTTGACTCAGTCAGTAACTACCGCAACAATAAATTAATTTCCTCTGCTCTCTTCCTTGATCTATCAAAGGCTTTTGACATGGTCAATCACCAGCATCTGCTTCATACACTTGAAACCCTACATCTCGGCATCCCAACTATAAACTGGTTTAAGGCCTACCTCTCTTGCAGGCAACAAGCTGTCCTATGGCAAAACAAGCTATCCAGCCTACTTCCTAACACCATTGGCGTCCCTCAGGGCTCTATACTCGGTCCTCTTCTTTTCTCAGTCTTCATAAATGATCTTCACACAATCATCCCCAATTCTACATGCATCCAATATGCAGATGACTCCACCTTGATCTGTTCTGATGCCTCCCTCCTGAAACTTCAAGCAATAACCCAAAACTGTTTTACTTTAGTTGAAAAATGGTTCTCTAAACTGCAACTCATCCTTAATCCTTCTAAAACCAAATTATTACTATTTTTCCCCTCTGCATCTACTCCTCTAGGAAAAGAACCTCTGAATGCGGACAACACGTTCCACGTGGAATCCACAAATGGTACCATCATAGTCCCAGTCTCTCATACCAAACTACTAGGTGTGACTATTGATAACAAGCTTAAATTTGATATACACATTAACCAAACCATTAAATCCGTAAACAAGAAACTAGGATCTATGTACAGAATAAAAAATTTCTTAACCCCTCACACCAAACTAACCACTGCTCGCACTCATCTCCTCTCCACCCTCCTTTATGCCTCCCCAATACTATCGTTCCTCAATAAGCGTGAACTCAACAAACTTACTGTTTCCTATAATCATATAGCCAGATTTATCACAGGAACACTGTATCGTACTCACCATTGCCTCAACCTAAATACCCTTGGCTGGCTAGAACTCCCCAATCTTCTCAAACTCAACCAACTTACAGAAGCTTTTAAAATTATCGACCAACCGGACAGAACCCCCTCACTGAGCAAAATCCTGACCCCCTACTCCAACCTAAAATCTCTCAGGTCAGCTAATAGTCTCCAGGTACTAACCATTAAATCCAATAACTCTGGAGGCGATGCTATCTACGCCAACTCCATTGGAAAGCTATGGAATTCCCTTCCTACTAGCCTAAGACTCCTGACCTCGATTAATCAATTCAAAAATCACCTCAAACAATTTCTCAGGTCTCATTGGTCATACCCATGTTCTAAACCAGACTAGTCTCTATCCCAGAGATTACTAACCTACTGCTCCGGCTTCATCTTGTAGCCATGCTTAGGATTATCTATACAATATTGTGATTGTTGTGATTGTTATTTTTACAAATATGTAACTACAATCTCTTTTTCTACTGCCTATATGTCATGCTACTCTATACCATTTGTAAATGTATTTTGTATTCTTTCTATGTGTGGAGCTTTTCTCCCCGGGCCTCTACTGAAAATGGACATGTATCCAGCTAGACTAGCCCGGTCAACAAATGTAAAATAAATAATAATAATAAATAAAATAAATAGAATGCTAATATTAACAGTGAAATACACAACTAAAACAATTACATTGTACAACAAAGCAGGAAAGAAAAAGAAAATAAATTCATTCGGACTGAATTAGTATTATATGACTTGAAACTGTAGTTTTATTGGCCATTTTGGGTCAATTCCAAAACTCCTTCATTTTCCTCTCTTAAAACCCTATTTTGCGCGTTTTTGAGCATAGCGCAACAGCGGGCAGCGCCGCCTAATTGGGTTTAAACTATTCCTGGCTCCACAAAGTCTGCTCTTCACTTTTTCCCTTAGAACTGCTCTATCTCTCAATTTAAACACCATATTCTCATTCTGAGGCCCTTCACTGGTCCAATTAAGTAATCCTACAAGTTAGCACTATTAAACCATAAGCACTACTTACTCTTATACTCTCTACGATTACCCTGTCCTCTATTGGTTCATCTTAAATTCAGTTTCCCTGTTACTCTAGCATGTCCAAAGGTCAGTCAATGGTTTCCTCTCCAGTCCAGCTGGTGAATCTGGGAATTTTGAGGCAATGTTACAACTGTCTCATGTACACGGACAACCCTCTCCTCCTCCAAACAGGTTCAAATATATGTGAGAGATGCAACTATTTAGCCAAACTGGAGGCTGAGCTCTCTCATCTCAAAACTGGTGTAACCAGTCAGGAGGAGAAGGTAACCTCACACAACACAATTCCAGTATCACATAGTCCCACCACATCAGCGAACCAAACACATAAATACACAAAAACATACTCGGAGGCTCTAAATAAAAATCTACCTAAGCAACAGAGACCTCCAAAGCAGACATCCAAGCAAACGCTACCTCAAAACAAAACACACACAACACATAACCCACAAAGTCAGTGTGCCAAGCAGCCACAGCCCTTAAGGCTGAATAACACACCTAATACTCTTGTTATAGGTGACTCTGTTGTCAGACACACTGACGTCCCGCTCACCAGGCTGAATAAAGAGAAGGTCATGGTGAGCTGCCTGTCGGGTGCTAGGATCCGACACATAACGCAAGCACTCAGGTCACTCCAAAGCAAATACAAATATGACTCAGTCATTGTACATGCTGGTGTGAATGACCTGAGACGTACCTCCCTGGACTACATGAAAAGAGACATAGAGGAGCTCTCTGATCATGTAGCCCAGGCTGGTATGACCCTGACCTTGAGCAGCATCTTACCCTCACCTAGAATGATGCCACAGTACAAAGACAAAATGATCGATTTTAACAATTGGCTAAAATTTTGGTGTCATTCAAAGGGGATCCAGTGTCTGTCAGCCTGGGATGACATGCTCGACAAGCCACGTTGCTTTGCTAGGGACAGCTTGCACCTGTCAGCACTGGGCTTTCGGATATTGGCAAAGGCTCTTGCCACCCCCATAGTGCCTTTTTTAGGCAAGGCTCAAAAGTCAAACCCACCCCCATAGACAGCACAAGGAACAAGAAACTAAGGGTAATGCTGCTAAATGCCAGAAGTCTTAACCTCAAGATGCATGCACTCGAAGCTCTCCTCAGTATGGAGAACATCGATATCTGTGCAGTGACAGAAACCTGGTTCAAGGCTCCAGAGAGCACCCCAGCACTACCGGGCTATACCTCGTATCATGCTTTTCGGCCCCAAAACCCGGACGGAACCACAAAAGGAGGGGAAGTTTCCATATTTATCAAGGATATCCACACCTCCAGGTTAGTGGCATTGCACGAAGTATCGGAGACCATCCATGTGCAACTAACAGTGGGCAAGACTGCTTTTCAGTTTATAGCATCCTACAGACCACCCTCTCAAAGTCAGGAATCCCATTCGGCCTTCCTGAAAACATTGGAGAACATGAAGTTCTCTCCAAACACCATTATACTGGGCGACTTCAACTACCCAAACATTGACTGGGAGCACTACTCAAGCCCCAGCACCTTAGCCCAAAGATTCCTGGAAATTATAAACTCAAATGCTATGGAACAACTAGTCACCACTCCCACAAGAGGGGGCAACATACTAGACCTGATCATTACCAACATGGGGACTCTATGCTCTACACCAGAAGTATATCCCTCATTGGTAAGATCAGACCATATATTAATTTCACTGGATGTCCACATCCCGACCCCACCCCCAGCCCAGAAAATCACAGTGAAAAACTTTTCAAAAGCGAACTTCTCACTTCTCAAAACCGAAGTGGAATCCTTCAAGGCCCCAGGGCCAGTGGAAACTACAGCCCAAACTACAGAATCCTATATAAATGCATTCTACGGACATCTCCAGGAATGCATGGATCATGCTATCCCAAACAAAACCAAAACCCAATCATCCAAAGGCAGGCGTCCAGTCTGGTGGACCCCTGCCATAAATAAACTGTACAACAGAAGGAGGAAGCTACTACATGATAGAGCAAAATCCCTAATAGGGAAGGCATCTCTGATCAGTACTAGCAAAAAATTACGATCCCTCATAAAAGCCTCCAAGGCCAGCTTTGAGAGAAAAATTGCACAGGACACCAAAGACAATCATAAGGCTTTTTTCAGTTATGTTAGAAACCTGGGATGCAACTCCCAGACTTGTTCTGAGTTGATTCTAAATGACAAAAAATACACTGAACCCACAGACATCGCCAATAACCTGGCAGACAGGTTCAGTGCAAACTTCTTCCCCCCCTCCCCCAAAGAGCAAGTATCTATCCCAGCAGAGGGCTGCCTCCCAAACATCTCAGATGCTCAGGTGAAGGCTGCCCTCTCCAAAGCAAAAAACACTGCTTCCATGGGACCAGATGGCGTCCCAGGTTGCGTCCTACATGAACTACAAGAGGAACTAATCCCTCAAATAAAACAGCTATACAATCTCAGCCTCATTACAGGATATGTGCCCACAGAATGGCGTACAGCAACAGTGGTCCCACTCCACAAAGGAGGAGCCTCTACGGACCCTGGAAACTATCGCCCCATAAGCCTGACTAGCTTAGTCTGTAAGGCTATGGAGAGGATCATCATGGAGCTCATAAACAAAGACATTGGGGACCTACAGACACTAGATCCTACTCAGTTCGGCTTTGTCAAGGGCAGATCCTGCCTTTTGAACCTGGTTGACTTCTTTGAAACAGTCACCAAAGCCATAGATGAAGGGAAGGTAGTCCACACAGCCTATCTGGACCTTGCAAAGGCATTTGACACAATACCCCACTCGGGCATCATAGATAAGCTATCCAGCTTAAATATAAACCCCTATGTCACAAGATGGGTCGCAAACTGGCTCAGACAGAACCCACAGAGTGAGAGTTGCTGGAGCCATGTCAGACTCGAAACGGGTCACAAGTGGCGTCCCACAGGGTTCTGTCCTGGGACCACTCTTGTTCGGTATATACTTTTCCGAGGTACAGGCAAATGTTGGAGGACTATGGCTCACCAAGTTCACAGACGACTGCAAACTGGGCGCCATAATCAACTCTCCAGCTGACACAAACATCCTTCAAAAAGGTCTCACAGAGACAGATAACTGGTGCCAGCGCCATGGTTTAAAGCTAAATGCCAAAAAATGTATAGTCATACCCTTTGGCAAAAACAATGTGCCCACAAATTACCACATAGGCGGAAACCCATTAAGTACAGAGAAAGTTATTAGGGACCTGGGGACCCAAATTGATAGCAATCGCTCCTTTGAAAACCACATTGCCAAAGTGGTTAGAAAGACCTTCTACATAGCCCACCTCATCACGAAGGGTTTCACATCTAGATCAAGAGAGGTAATCATGCCCTTTTATTCATCCCTCATCAGGCCCATCATAGAATACAATGCCCCTTTTGGGATGTACCTTACCCGACACCTGCAGCAATTAGAAAGACCCCAAAAGTATCTCACCAAGAGGATCAAGGGTCTCAAACAGATGCCATATTCTGCTCGGTTAAAAAAAACTCCAGCTCTACTCAGTTGCATACCGCCTACTTCGAGGCGATCTATGCCTGACATACAAAGCTATGTCAAATCCAGAATTAATGGACATGCTCCACCAAAGTAAATCTAAATCCCTTAGAGCCACACGCTCGAGGGACTTGAACCTCAGCACAGAAATAAATAGAACTTGCTGGAGGGACAGGTTCATAACCCAGAGGCTCCCTTCACTCTGGAATAGAATTCCAGTTCATGTGAGGCAGAGCACCTCACTGAATCTCTTCAAGAAAAATCTCGATAAGTGGATGGGGGATCGTAGGTTTGTCCCAGGGATTACTCCCATGTCACTATTAGACAGAGGCACAGTAAACTAAACCTTAAAAAGGGCACAGTATACTCAAATCAAGGGGTGGCGTAAGCCATACAGAATCGGGCTAGGCTTATAATTGCCCCAGGGCAGATAACCTAGTATGAACCTATGAACAGTTACTGTGTGATTCCTGAATGGTGTCAGCTAATGGGAAAATACTTTTAGTACAGTAACAATATTCAATGTCAGCATTGTCTGACATGTTTTTATTGAAACATTACAAGATTTTATTCTTGTAGAATCTTAGGACATTTGCATCTCAGTGTGTTTGTTTCCAAGATGCAACTGTCCAAAGCAATGCTGAAATGAGGGAAACTGTCTTATAAATGTATGTCTGCATGAGTGCATGCACTAATAAGCAACACTATTGCTGACCATATGAAAAATAATTACCAATGAGGGGAAAAAGCAGGTAGCAACAAGCATGCCTAGGCTGGGATAATTATTGCACTAAGTTTTACCAAAAACAAGCACATACTTGAGCTGAGGCTAAATCAGTCGCTCAGCTAATCTAATAGCCTATGGGTGGGGGAAGGAAAATACATGGGACAGACTGTTAGCGCATAACCATCCCCCACTGAAGTTGAAATCAGACCTGCAGTATGCTAATAAGCAACTCTGAAAATCCTGCCTCTGTGAATATGTGGCTTACAGTGCACTAAAAAGTAAACAAAGTGCTCTAGCAAGCAACTGATTTTAGAATTGAGATAGTGCCCCTTTAACGATGAACAAATCCAGTAATTTTGCAAGATGCAATGCCTATACTACAAAATGCATTCAATGTGGATTCCAGAGTAGGCACTAAATAACATGAAATTTAAGGAATAGAGAACTACATGTACTAATGTTTGTGAGTTGAATCACACATGCTTTCTGTAGAAGTACCAGCCTGAAATAAAATCCATGAAATACTATTGTTTGGCAAATACAAAAGCCACTGGCTAAGCTAATTAACATGTCAAAAAAGACTGAATAACTCTGTTTTACTAATCCTTTCCATAGAAACTAGAAGTCAGAAGAAGGCAGGTGATTAAAAGCATTTAGAAGATACCTTTCTTTGAAAACAAGCCACAAGCTAAAATAATGACTGGCTCAACCTAAAAGGTGTTGAGTAGATCAGGAGAAAAAGAAGGACTGTGATTAAAAGGCTGAAACTTCCTGTAGGTAATCCTCCCACTACCCTACACAGATAATTCTCGAGCATGCTCAGAATTACAACCTGCTCAAGGTAAACACTGCAGAATGTAAACAAAAGAAACACTGGGATTGTCTCTTTAAACCTCCTGTAACTGAGGCCCATGGGATATATGCACATGACCCCTTAAAGGACAACCGCACCCTCAGACTCAAAAAACATATTTATTTCATCATGGTTTGGTGTTTCCTACATTTTAACAGCACTCTGGGACTATTTAGAGCTTTTTAGATATTTTTATATGCAATTTCTGACTCTGACCACATGGGGGCTGGCATTTTCAAATAATTCAGACTGTTTACTCTGCCTCTAAGTATCCCAGAATGCATTGTTTGTCTCCAAAAAATTGCATCAGATCTGCCACATTTTCCTTTAAACTGCTGTCACTTCATTGACTTAACAGGCATTCACTGCTGTCTTAAAGTCCCCTACTTTTAGTTAAAATGTTATCCTTTTTCAATGACTACTTCAAACACAAGCAGTGGAAATGCTACAGAACAGAACTGAAAAGTGCATTTCATTGCTTTTGTTTCTTAGAAATGCTAACTTGCTTTCTTTTGTGAAGGCTGAAATCTAGTTCTTCAAGGCCTCTCCCCTCCCACTTCACACCTACCTTCCCTAGCTGTCAAAGAGCTAAGGGTAATTTGACCCATTATCTGCATGTGATTGACAGCTCACAGCAGGTGACTAGAGTAATGTACTGTTTTCTTGTCAGCCTTTCCCTCCTTACAGTGGGACACTTTGTTGCACTCCTATCAAATTTAGAACCAAGCTACATAGCACTGGGAATAATCACCGTTTTGCAAAGCATCAAACTCCCACTTATTTTTCCTTCCTGTTTGATTAAATAGCTAACAAATGACACACTATAAACATGAAATATTTTACAGACTTGCATGACAGCACCAACATGCTTTTTTAAGACATAATTTAAAAAATTATGGTATTGCATACTACTTGTAATCTGATGTAGTGTTGTTGATTAATTGTGACAGACATCTGCTTCTTATGTAAAAACATGCAATTAATGGAAACGCATGGTTATTGCAAATTTATGCTCTTAGTTTTTGTAGCTGTTACTGTGCTTTTGCCTGTACTTTGTCACATATTGGTAGGGCAATGTAAAGCAATATGACAATACAAAAACAAAGTTTACAAAATTTAGAAATTACATCCAAAAATGAGACTCGCCCACACTCACTCACTCACCCACACTCACCCACTCACCTCACCACACTCATCCACTCACTTCACCACACTCAACTCATTCACTCACCACACTCACTCACACTCACTCACCACCCACCTAACTCACCACACTCACCACCCTCACTCATGCTCACCCACACTCACTCACCACCCTCACTCACCCACCACACCCACTCACCAACCACACTCACTCACCCACCCACATTCAACTCGCTCACCCACCCATACTCACTCACCCACCACACTTCAGTCACTCACCACACTCACCCACCACATTTCACTCACTCACCCACATTCACTCACCCCCCAAAACACTCACCACACTCACTCACCACCCAACACACTCACCACACTCACTCACCACCCTCACTCATTCACCAACATTCAACTCACACACCCACATTCAACTCACCCACCCACACTCAACCACTCGCTCACCCACACCAACTCGCTCACCCACCCTCAACCGCTCACTCACCACCCACCTACACTCACTCACTACACTCACTCACCACACACATACACTCGCTCACCCACCCACACTCACTCAACTCACGCACTCACTCAACTCACGCACCACACTCACTCAACTCACACACCACACTCACTCAACTCACACACCACACTCACTCAACTCACACACATAACCACAAGTTTGTTTGGCAACACCAAGAATGACCCCAGGCTTTCGTCTGAGGAATGCACGAGTAATTATGTACTTTGGCTGTGCAGACATCAGAAACAGAAACACATGCCTATACAGATCTTACACATCAAGCCGCTCCATTCAAATTGTACATGAAATGCACCCATTGAACAGTTTTCCACCTACAACATTATTAAAGTACTTTAATCCAACACTAGTGAGCCCTAATTTACATAGCCCAGTAAACCTGTCCACAGATTCAGCTTCTACAGCACAGTCCAATAAACTGTCTACTGTATATTAGTGTTAACACAGGAATTTCCAGTTCTTATCAGCATAACCACATACACAATCTTCCACCTCAGACCTTTCATAAAGGATGTTTTATTTTTAAACTTTCATCCTTCCCACTTTAGGGGTCTTACATAAATCCCAGCAAAAAGGACCTTTTTGCTTTGACCTTGACCTTGCAAAGGCTTTCGACACAATACTCCACTCGGGTATTGTAGAAAAACTTACCAGCTTAAATGTAAACCCATATGTCACAAGATGGGTTGCAAACTGGCTTAAGGACAGAACCCACAGGGTTAGAGTTGCTGGCGCTATGTCAGACTCCAAGCCGGTCACAAGTGGTGTCCCACAGGGCTCGGTCCTTGGCCCCCTATTGTTAGGCATCTACTTCTCAGAAGTACAGGCCAACATTGGAGGACTTTGGCTGACAAAGTTTGCAGACGACTGCAAACTGGGCGCCATAGTGGAAAGTGCATTGGACACGGATATCCTTCAGAAGGGACTCACGGAAACAGATAGCTGGTGCCAGAGCCATGGCCTGAAGTTAAACGCCAAAAAATGTATAGTCATACCCTTCGGGAAAAACAAGGTAACCCCAAGCTACCATATAGGTGGCAATCCACTAAGCACAGAAGAGGTTATCAGGGACCTGGGGACCCAGGTTGACAGTGGCCTTTCTTTTGACACTCACGTTGCTAAAGTGGTTAGAAAGACCTACTACATTGCCCACCTGATCATGAAGGGATTCACATCCAGATCTAGTGAGGTCATTGTTCCTCTGTACTCTTCCCTTATCAGACCAGTGATCGAGTACAATGCCCCATATGGGATGTATCTCACCCGACATCAGCAGCAATTGGAGAGACCCCAAAAGTTCCTCACCAAAAGGATAAAGGGACTCCAAAATCTGTCATATGCTGCCAGATTGAAGAAACTCCAGCTCTATTCAGTCGCATACCGTCTGCTCAGAGGTGACATGTGCCTGACATACAAGGCCATGTCCAACCCGGAATTAATGGACATGCTCCACCTCAAAAAATCCAAATCCACCAAAACCACTAGAGCAAGTGACTTAAACCTTAGCACGGATATAAATAGGACATGCTGGAGGGATAGATTTATCACTCAGAGAACTCCCTATGCTGTGGAATAAAATCCGGGTCCATGTGAGGCAGAGCACCTCGCTGGCTCTGTTCAAGAGAAATCTTGACCTGTGGATGGGAGATCATAGGTTTACCCCGGGAATCATCTCTGTGTCACTGCTGGACAGAGGCACAACAAACTAATGGGCACAGTATTTTTTTCATATAAGGGGTGGCGTAAGCCACAAAACTTTGGGCTAGGCTTATAAATGCCTTAGGGCAGATAGACTAGTATAAACCTATGAACCTATGAACCTATAAGGAGACCTATAAACTGCAATCACCCTGATCCAAATCCATCCAAACATGGCTGCAAAACTAAAGGTGTTGTGGTTTTTAGGGGAGGGTTAAGCAACCATGCCCACACCACCTGGGAACAATCAAATTCTTCCTGTCTTTATAACTACACACTTCCACAACCACAGGAAAAAAAATACCCAGCAAAGGCACACCAGTACCTAATGGAATTAAGTGACAATTCAGCACTAAATCATAAATCACAAAACAGACTTTATCAATTCAGTATATGAAGAACATACCAGTATAGTGTATTTAAAGTTACATCTAACTACCAGATTGTGCTGGGACAGCTTTAGAGATAAAAGTGGTTTTGTAAAATTCAGCAGATACTGGCAGAGTGCCCTTTATCACACAAATGTGCACAGACTTGCCCTTATCACACAGATGTGCGCACACTTGCCCTTTATCACACAGAGACAAAGTTTGTTTGGCAACAGCTAAAATGATCCAAGGGCTTCTTCCTTCTGATAGCAGTCTGTTAACTATAGGTTCATAGGTTGGTACTAGGCTATCAGCCCTAGGGCTTATACAAGCCTAGCCATAACAATTCCCTGGCTATTACTTCCACACTATTTTCTACCATGGACCCCTGTCTAGCAGGGTGAGTGACGTGATCCCCGGGGTTAATTTCTTTCTCCCATCCAATCGTCAATGTTCCGTTTGAAGAGGGCCAAAGAGGCGGTCTGCTTGACATGTATGGGCAAGTCTATTCCAGAGTCTGGGCAGTCTCTGAATCAGGAACCTATCCCTCCAGCATTTGTTTATTGTGATGACAAGGTTTAGATCCCTGGAGCGTGTAGCTCTGAGGGATTGGGATTTCTTTAAGTGTAGCATGTCCCAGAATGGGTACATGTTTTTTCCCAAAGGGAATAACTATACATTTCTTGGCACTGAGCTTGAGCCCATGGCTCTGGCACCAAGCATCTGTTTCTGTAAGGCCCTTTTCTAGAGTATCCACAACATTTGGGGATTCAATAATGGCTCCCAGTTTGCAGTCATCTGTGAACTTTGTTAGCCAGAATCCCTTAGTGTTGGCCTGTACTTCAGAGAAGTAGATGCCAAACAAGAGCAGTCCCAGGACTGACCCCTGAGGTACTCTGACTTGTCAGAAGCTGGATTTGGAGTGGGCTACATTTACAGCATGGGTTCTGTCAGTAAGCCAGTTGGCAACCCATCGAGTGACGTAGGGATTAATTCCCAGCTTAGTAAGCATTCATACACACACACACACTTGCCCCTTGCTTGCATTCACGCGCACACGCACACACACACACACACAAACACACACACACACACACACAAACACTTGCCCCTTGCTTGCATTCACACACACACTTGCCCCTTGCTTGTATTCATGCACACACACACACACACACACACACACACTTGCCCCTTGCTTGTAGTCACACACACACTTGCCCCTTGCTTGTAGTCACACACACACACTTGCCCCTTGCTTGTATTTACACACACACACACACACACACACTTGCCCCTTGCTTGCCTTCACACACACACACACTTGCCCCTTGCTTGCATTCACACACACACACACACACACGTGCCCCTTGCTTGCATTCACACACACACACACACACACACACACACACTTGCCCCTTGCTTGCATTCACACACACACACACACTTGCCCCTTGCCTGCATTCACACACACACACACACACACACACTTGCCCCTTGCTTGCATTCACACACACACACACACACACACACTTGCCCCTAGCTTACATTCACACACACACACACACACACACACACACACACACACACACACACACACACACACACACACACACACACTTGCCCTTTGCTTTCATTCACGCACGCACACACACACACACTTGCCTCTTGCTTGCATTCACGCACACACACACTTGCCTCTTGCTTGCATTCTCACACACACGCACACACACTTGCCCCTTGTTTGCATTCAGATACACACACACGCACTTGTGGCTTTAAAACACAAGAACCAGTATGACGGTCATAGTCCATGATACCTCACTGGACTATATGAAGAGGGACATGGAGCTCTCTGAATACATATGTCCCAGGTGGGTATGAATCTAGCCTTGAGTCGCATCCTACCTTCAGCAATGATTATACGACAGGACCAGCAAAAATGACCACCTTCAACAAATGGCTTAGTTTCTGGTGTCGCAACAAGGGGATTCAATCTCTGACAGCTTGGGTAGACATAACCGACAAGCCATTATGCTTTTCAAGAGATGGTTTGCACTTATCACCACTTGGCTTCTGAATATTGACAAAAACTTTATCATCATAATGCCTTTTTTAGGATATGCCAAGTTAAGCCCGCCAACATAATAAAAATCAGTCAGAAATACCTAAAGGTGCTGCTTCTCAATGCTAGTAGTTTAAATATA
Organism: Protopterus annectens; assembly: GCF_019279795.1. Taxonomy (NCBI): domain Eukaryota; kingdom Metazoa; phylum Chordata; order Ceratodontiformes; family Protopteridae; genus Protopterus; species Protopterus annectens. The sequence goes on along the minus strand of NC_056745.1, from coordinate 632,062,026 downwards.
AAAAAAAATATTACTTGGAAGCACTCCTTACCCTAGAAAATTCACACATATATGCAGTCACAGAAACATAGTTCAGAACCATAGTAATCACTCTAGCTATTAAAGTCTACAGTGCCTTTCATACATTTTGATCCCCCTCAGCTCTGAATAAAACATATGGAGGAGGTGTTTCAATGTTTTTAAAGCACTAATACAATGCTATACTGGTCCAAAAACATGAGTGAATTGAGCTGCTGCTTGCCCAACTAACCACAGGTGTGAACCCCCATCATATCCTTGCATAATAGTGGTACTAAAAATAGACACAGGAATGTTTAGAGGAGATGCATTAAACACATTATAAAGCTAAACCAGGAGCAACATTAAACCATACAGCCCTGAAATCAAGTTAGTATCTAATCATACTGCCTATGCTGATAAAGCAATTTCAATGTCCATAACTGAAAAATCTGGCATGGTACAATTAACACCACTAAAGCTACTGATGTGTTACAGTAAGACAATCTAGCAGAGCTGAGCGAATGGTCAGTTCGTACAAGACCAGTGTTACTGCAAAATATCAATGCTAATAATACATATAAGTGGAAACAAATGGGTGCCGCTGATGAAATTATATAGTATTCTCCATTCATAATGAATGCTCCTGCTATGCTGACTCAGCAGAAAGTACAGTTGTGTACCTACCATAAATGTAGATGTTCAAGTGTATTCACTGTTGCAGTCATTACTCTTGGGTTATCCTGCTGGCAGGCTACCCGCAGTCGGCCTGAATTCCAAAGTCTTGGTCCGGCGTCGGTTGCTGTCACCTCTTTCCTGACGTCAGTGTGCCAGGGGTATAAAAGGTGCAGCCAATGCCATTTTCTTCAGTTTTTCTTGCCCCAGATGTCAGGTGCCCCCAAAAGGGTAGGCTAAAAATTATGCCAATAAACATGCATGCACTAAGGTAATCATATCCTTCATCTACAAGAAAATACACCACATAGGTTGTATAGAATAGAGTAGTACAGATAAGACCCAGCAAAAGAAAGGGGGATGGTGGGAGGGTAACCTGGACTGCAACAGTGAATACACTCGAACATCTACATTTATGGTAGGTACACAATGGTACTATGTTCATCGTGTTTCACTGTTGCAGTCATTACTCTTGGGTTGAATCCCAAAGCTGAGGATGGGTGGCTGGGGCTAAATAGGATTAGGAGAGGCTATGAGGCCCTGCAGAACTGCAGTGGCAAAGCCTGCTCTGGATTTAGAGTAGAGAGGTAAGTGGTAGTGCTTTGTAAAGGTGTGCACCGAATTCCAAGTTGCAGCCTCTAAGATGTCTTTGGTTGGTACTCCTCTGAGGAAGGCTGCTGCACAGGTTGAATGTGGCCTAATGTCCTTAGGCACTGATTTACCATGTTGTGAATAGCAGAAACAAATGCAATGGCCTATCCATTTTGAAATAGTATGTGTTGAGATAGTCTTTCCTTGTGATCCTGCAGCATATGCCACTAAAAGTTGCTCAGTCTTTCTGAAAGCTTTAGTTCTGTCCAAGTAGAAGTGTAGCTGTCTGTGTATGTCCAAAGAATGCAGAAGTCTCTCACTCTCACCCTTGTTCTGTGGGTTTGGATAAAAGGTAGGGAAGTGAATGGTTTGGTTAAGGGCCACACTGGACACCACCTTAGGCATAAATGTCGGGTTTGTCCTCAGAGAAACCCTGTCTGGATGGAAAATGATAAAAGGTTCCACAGCCATGAGTGCCTGTAACTCCAAGACTCATCTTGCAGAGGTTATTGCTAGGAGCAGAGCTGTTTTCCAGGATAAGAATTTTATATCAGCTGTTGAGGATGGCTCAAAAGGAGGCAGTGTGAGTTTTTCCAAGACATAATTGAGGTCCCATGCAGGTATTGGTGCTCTCCTTGGAGGTCTTATGTTTTTGGCCCCTCTGAGGTACTGCCTTATTAAAGAATGAGAAAAGATAGGTGGTTCCGTATTGTAATGGGTTGAAATGGAAAAGGCATGGATCTTAATTGATGAAAAGGATAGGCCTCTGTCCAACATCTCAGTTAAGTATTGTAAAATCTGAAGAATGTTTGCAACAAATGTGTCAATTCCTTGTGCCTGGTTCCAAGCACAGAATCTCTTTCATTTTTCTGCATAAGATTTTCTGGTACTGGGCCTCCTGGCCTCCAAAATAACATCCATCACAGCTTTGGGCACAGACATTGCCAACATCCTAGCTGACAGGTTCAGCGCAACCCCCCCCCCACCAAAAGGGAAAATATCCCAGCAGAGTGCTGCCCCCCCCGACATCTCAGATGCTCAGGTAAGAGCCGCCCTCTCCAAAGCAAAAAACACAGCATCAATGGGACCAGATGGTGTCCCGGGCTGCGTCCTACATGAACTCCAAGAAGAGCTAAACCCAAACATAAAACTACTGTTCAATCTCAGCCTTACTACAGGATATGTACCCAAAGAGTGGTGTGGGTCTGCGAAGCTATGGAAAAGATCATTATGGACCTCATAAATAAAGATATTGGGGACCTACAGACACTGGATCCTACCCAGTTCGGCTTTAAGGACAGATCCTGCCTCTTAAACCTGGTTGATTTTTTGAAACAGTCACCAAGGCCATTGACGAGGGGAAGGTGGTCCACACAGCCTATCTGGACCTCGCAAAAGCCTTCGATACAATACCCCACTCGGGCATTATAGATAAGCTCACCAGCTTAAATATGAACCCCTATGTCACTAGATGGGTTGCAAACTAGCTGTAGGACAGAACCCACATGGTTAAAATTGCTGGAGCCATGTCAGACTCCAAACCAGTTACAAGTGGCGTCCCACAAGGCTCAGTCCTGGGACCTCTCTTGTTCGGTATATATTTCTCGGAGGTACAGGCCAACACAGAAGGACTGTGGCTGACCAAGTCCGCAGATGACTGCAAACTGGGCACCATAATCGACTCTCCAGCCGACACAAGCATCCTCCAAAAGGGCCTCATAGAAACAGACAACTGGTGCCAGAGCCATGGCCTCAAGCTAAACGTCAAAAAGTGTATAGTCATCCCCTTTGGCAAAAACAAAGTGCCCACAGATTACCACATAGGTGGTAATCCATTAAGTACAGAAGAAGTAATTAGGGACAACTACGTGGCCAAAGTGGTTAGAAAAACATTTTATATAGCCCACCTAATCATGAAGGGATTCACATCTAGATCAGGGGAGGTCATCGTGCCTCTTTACTCATCCCTCATCAGGCCCATAATTGAGTACAATGCCCATTTTGGGTTGTACCTTACCAGACACCTGCAGCAACTGGAAAGACCCCAAAAGTACCTCACCAAGAGGATCAAAGGGCTCAAACAGATGCCATATGCTGCCTGGTTAAAGAAACTCCAGCTCTACTCAGTGGCACACCGCCTGCTCAGAGGCGATCTGTGCCTGACATATGAAGCCATGTCCAACCTGGAATTAATGGACATGCTGCACCTCAGAAAATCCAAATCCCATCGAGCTATGCGCTCGAGAGACTTGAACCTCAGCACTGAAATAAATAGGACATGCTGGATGGACAGATTCATAACCCAGAGGCTCCCTTCACTCTGGAATAAAATCCCAGTCCAGGTTAGGCAGAGTCCCTCATTGACTCTCTTCAAGAGGAATCTTGATGAGTGGATGGGAGAATGTAGGTTTACCCTGGGTATCACTTCTGTGTCACTGTTAGGCAGAGGCACAGTATGCTAACCTCGAAAAAGGGCATAGCAAAATTAATTTAAAATGGGTGGCGAAAGCCAAGCACACTCTGGCTAGGCTAATAAATGCCCGAGGGCAGATAGCCTAGTATATACCTATGAACCTATGAGTGTTCTGAATGGCTACATTATCTGCCATGCTGCCAGATTTAAGGTTCTGAGTTGGCTGTGCAGGATCTGATTGTTTTGTTGGGTCAGTAAGTGAGGAATTTAAGGCAATGTCCAGGCTGGACCTTGAGACAAGTTCTTTAGGATTGGGTACCAGTGCTGGCGTGGCCAGTATCATTTTTGGCTTCTCTTGTCTGACCTTTAGGAGTACCTTGGGGAGGAGAGGCATGTACTTTTAGGTTTTTCCAGCTGAAGGATAAGGCATCCACTTCCCATGCTTGTTTGTATTAAGTCCTTGTGCAGAATCTCTGTAGTTGGCAGTTGTGAGGGGAGGCAAACAGATCTATGTCTGAGCATCCCCATTTCCTTGTTATCATGCTGAAGACTTGTGGATCCAGTTTCCACTTGTGGGGATCCATGAGGTTTTTGCTTAGTTCATCTGACAGAGTATTTATCTTTCCTGGCAGGAATTGTGCTTGCAGGTGAACTTGATAAGTCAATGCTGTATCCCACAAAGTCATGGCTTGTCTGCAGGGGGGGTAGGAATGTGTGCGCCTCTGCTTGTTTATGTACCACATGACTGTAGTATTGTCCGTCTTTATCAGTAGTTGTCCTGGATGAAGTAGATCCTTGAAAGCTGTCAGGGCATTTTGAACAGCTAGCATCTCTTTTTTTATTGATATGAAGATGCATCTGACTTGCGGGCCATTTGCCCTGAATACATTTTTCTGCCATGTGGGCCCCCCAGGCATAATCTGATGCATCCGTTGTTAGTGTCTGCCTGGCTGTGGGTAAAGTGAATGGCTGTCCCTTGTGGTGACAGGCCTGTGCCCAACATTGAAACTCCTGTTGCAGGCAGGGAATGAGGGTAATTAATGTTTCCAGGCTGTGGCAATGTTGAGTCCAAACACATTTTAGATACCATTGTAGTTTCCTCATATGCAGTCTGGCATATGGAATTAGCAGGATGCAAGATGCCATGAAGCCCAAAGCCTGCAGAAATTTTCTTGTAGATAACTGGGTCTTTGTTGCCAACATTTTGAAGTAAGAAGTCAGTTGCCTTTGTTTGTCTGGCGTGAGATAAGCCATCTGGGCAGTTGTATTTAAGCTTGCACCCAGGAATATTATCCCTTGAGAGGGTACTAGTTTTGATTTATTTTTGTTTACTGTGTACCCTAGGCAAATTAGTAATCTTTTTACAAACGCCAGATGCTTTAGTAGAATGTCCTGCTTGAATAAGGCAGTCATCCAAGTAAGGATATATTTGAATTCCTCTTTGTCTGCAAAATGCAATTACTGGTGCCAGGCATTTTGTGAAGACCCTGGGTGCAGTAGATAAGCCAAAGGGCAGTGCAGAGAATTGGTAGTGCATTGAGCCAGCTATGAATCTGAGGTATCTTCTGCAAGATTGTCTGATTGGGACATGCAGGTATGTCTCTTTTAGTTCCAAAGTTACAAGCCAAGCCTTCTTGCCCAGCATGGGCAGAAGCTGCTGCAAAGTCAACATTTTGAATTTTGGAACTTCCAGAAATGTGTTTAGAATAGACAGGTCCAGTATTGGTCTCCAGGCTTTGTCCTTTCTGGGTACCAAGAAAAGTCTCAAGTAAAATCCTTGTCCCTGCTCTTGCTGTGGTACTTGCAGAATGGCCCTCATGTCCATGAGGGATGAAACTTGCTTTTGTGCCTCTGCCCATTGATTGTATGGCAGGTCTGGCATACCTTTTGCCTTTGGCAGGGTGTGAAAGTGGAACCTGTAGCTCTGAGACACTATATTCAAGACCCATTTGTCCTGGGTGATCATGTGCCAATTTTGTGAAAAAAAAGTGCTGGTTTTCCCCCTAAGGGGGCTGCCAAAAGATAGTGCTTGGTGCAGGCAGAGGAACGTCAATGGGACTGTTTCCTGTGTAGCTGTGATTTGTCTTCTCTGCTTTTGGAGGTAGAAGCACCCCATTGTTTAGGCCTGTATGAGCCTTGGGGCTGGGATCTGCCTCTGGGGTGTCTGTATCTGCCTCTTTGTGGACTGTCTGACACTGGAAAGGACCAATTCTTTCTGGGCCAGTTCCTGCTAAATCTGGGTGGCTGCACCTGTAAGAAGTCAACTGTCTGCATAGATTTTGCTTTGTCCTCCATTTTCTTCAACACCTCCTCTGCTTTAACACCAAAGTATCATACTGTAATGGAGCATCTAATAATTTTGCTTTAACATGATCAGGCAGATTCTGTTCCTTTAACCAAGCATGCCTGCTAATGACAGAACCCGTAACAGCAGCCCTGCAAGAGGCCTCCAGAGAATCAAAACCACATTGCAAAGTATGCCTTCCCACTTGTTCAGTTGCATGCAATAAATCCTGCATTTCCTTGTTTTCTGCACATTCAGAATTTGTTAATATTTTCTGTTAAGCAGTGACATTAAGTACTGCTGATATTTAAGCATATGAAATTGACAATTTAAAGCCCTCTCAGCCAAGGTAGCAGAAGTGTAAACCTTTTCCCCATCTGTCCAGTGCCCTTGAATCCCTATCAGAGGGATAGGGTTTTTTGCAGTGGAAGCCTTGACCCCTTTGGGACCCTGAGAAATAGTTTCTGGGTCAGCAGCAGGGTTTTTATAAAGAAATTTACGTGAATCTGGAACCCTGTAGTATCTGTCTGGTTTAACAGGAGCTGGAGGTAAGGAGTCTGGAGAAAGGCCGGACTCTGAAAATACATCATCTACAATGTCTAGCACAGGGGGAATAGCAAGAGGCCTGTTCTGAGGAAGTAAAAGAAAAAAGCCTTTTCTTTGATTCTGAATAATCCTGGCTCTCCCAGTGGAAGTGTTCCCTCGTGGTATGCAGGGTTTCCCCAAAAGAATAATCCTCAGGAGGAGAGGCTGAAGGGATATATTCTTCAGCAGCAGAATCCTCATAGGAAGGGAGAGAGTATTCCTGTTCAGAAGAGTCATAAACTATATCAGGCAGCACAAAATAGGTCTAGGAGTGCATTCAAACAGGGGCTGTGTGTAGAATTACATTTTTAATTCACTAGGAAGACTTATCTTACCAATGAAGCAAAAAATGCAGACGAAAATGCAGGCAATCCAAACTTTTCAGTAGTCCCTCAAACAAATGCAGTTGACAGGATACACGTACCATGAAAAGGAGTTCCACACACCACATGGATTTTATTAGGTTGAGTGGGCTGGATAACGCAGGTCTGACATCACAATGTGGGAGGAACACTGGCTCTTCTATACAGCATGCAAATCAGGCGGGGATTACATCACTTTGGGGGAGGAAACATCCCGATAGCTAGAGCAAGAGCAGATGGCAGATGTGACATCATAATTTCAGAGCCAGCTACAGTTTTTTCAAGTTGGTTTGCAAAGTGAAACAAAAACAGTATAGAAAGCTAGGAAGCAGAACAGGGAAAACAGTTGAGTGGGTTATTTTTTTAAAGCTGCAAGGGTGATTTTTTTAAGCTTTATCAAAGAACAGGGACTGGAAGAGTCAGCAGGTTGGGGAATCTGCTTTAATATCCTGTTGTTTTCCTTTAAGGACATCATTTGCATAAATCCAATGGGCCTTCACTGGCTGATATTCTAAACCTCCTGTAATGACTCAACCTCAGTTGAGTTTTTCTTGCAGTATGAAGGCCCTTTAAATGGCTTAAGTTATTAACACGCAATGCGAATAGAGTGCAAGACTAAGTTGTAGTGATTTAGCCAATGTCTAGAAAGCAGATTCCTTCCTGTAGCTATTGCTCAAGATTTATTTTAAATGTTTCCAATGTTTCATATCTTTGATAGCTGGTTCCATATGACAGGTCCACTTCTAGACATGGCTTTTTTCTCCATTGGTTATCTTAAACCTTGGTTATAGAAATGTAAGAGCCTTTTCTTGGGTCTTTTCAAGAGTAGCTGTAGTCCCTTATTTGGAGTACCATTTTAACATATCAGCAGTATGCAGGTGTTTTGCATACAGGTATTTAGCAGAATAGTGCCTCTGTAGGTAATAGGGAGATGGTGCAAATTTTCTAACAGGATGCAATGAGGACCGAGATGAGCTAGGAGGACAAATCCAAATATTATGTTTTATGCAACATTAATTTGTTGCAGCTGCTATGATTTGAATTTTTTAGATGTTATGTAAAAAATGAAGTATAATCAAAAGCTATGCATATTCAGTCTTTGTTATTAGAATAGTTTTGGCTGTGGCAGTTCTTGCAACTGAGAAGGTTAGCGAACGAAACCTTTCAGCTGTACAGTCACTGTTGCTGGTATACAAAATGAAGTTCAGCAAAGGTTTTTGAGTTACACAAGTAACATTGAAAATATAATTTCCTTTGCAGTCATTTGTTTTTGTACTGTTAAGTAGTTTGTTTGACCTTAGGTCAATGCATTGCCTCATTTAAGAAAATATTGTACACTTCTGCAGGTATTTTATGTAGGTGAATGTGGTGTATCTCACTCTATGTATTGATGCATTTTCTGTTTTTTTTTTCTGTTAGGAACTACAAATGATGATGTAACCTTAAACTTCTGGAAATCTTTTTTTCTGAAAGTGAAACTTGATTATATTTCTGAACAGCCATCTTCAAAGATATGAAACTGCAGTATATGTGCACTGCTTATGCATTCTGGCTGCTAAGGGAATTTTAAGTGTTCACTTTATGACAGAGTTACCATGCTGGACATTTTTCTGTGTTTTTAAAGGTAGTGACTTTGTTATATGACTAGTGTTTAACTAGCATGCAACAGTGAAGGTACTGGGCAGGTGAGGTTTTGAAACTTGCAAGCCCAAAATGTTTGGTTAAAAAAAATTCTTGCATGAACTGCCATTAGTCGCTACAGGTTCCCTGTACTTCTCAGTAAAACCGTTTTCATTCTCGGTGAATATAAAGGAGTAAGGTTGTTGTTATATGTGGAACAAACTTTGTTTCAAGGGAACATCTCTAGTTTGATTCCTATCTAGTACAAAAACTTTTTTTTGTAAAATATGCATCTTTCTAAAATGTCAGCTTTTATTGATGTGTATATTCAATATTTTGAGAAGTATTATTCCTTTTAATTCAGATTATTGATTTTGTGGAATTGTAATTAGCTTGTTTAATATGCTTGAATCTTTACAGTGATTGAAATGGTTTGACTTTTTTACAGGCATCACCTTGTAGCAGGTATGACACTACTTTTTCCAACAAAAAAATGCTTGCTAAAGCAGATTTTGCATTTTGTAATCCCATTAATATGTGCAAAACTGTTAAGTACTATGAGGGCATAATTTTTTGATGTTTTTATTGTAATTTCTGATTGTATGTGTAATTTCTTTCCTTTACATTTAAGAAAACACATTACTCTAGTCATGGGACTGTTTTCTTTGCTGTACTTTATATGTTGAGAATGTGATATTGTAACTTGTTTTGTTAACAAAATCAATAATGCATGTACCTTTAACACTGAAATGTTCTTAATAAATGGTGGTACCACACTAAGTTGTTGCTGTTGATTGGGAGTTTTGACAGATTTCTGATTTGTTACTTTCCCTTTTCCCAGCCAGATGGGAATTTCTGTTTGATAATCAAGTGATTGGTATGGTAATTGATGTGTAGTGCATTTGTATTTTATAGCTCTTACAGCAAAGGTTACATGTCAGTTTCTTTTGGACAGGTAATAGATTGCTCATGCTTAATATGAGATTGTTGTGTCTTTCGGCTTTTCTGGTTAGGGGTCGCCACAGCGGAACTCCAGTCCGCTAATGATTGGCAGTTGATTTTCACGTGCAGAGTTGCCAGCCCTGACGCACAACCTTCAACGAAGGTACGCCCATTCACGCATGTCTCCATGCAGAAGACGCTCTAGCTGAGAATCGAACCAGACAGCGTCTTACTGTGAGGCGACAACGCTACCGCAGCACCACCACCGCGATACTTAATATGAGATAATAGATAAAAATGCATATCCTCGTCTAACGCTAATAGTCTTGTTTTTGTTGTCCGCTGTTTATACTGCATTATTGATTTTATTTTAGACAGTGTTTCACAAAAGGTAACAAATTGTTTTGGAGAATCATGCTTGTGTTAGTGTGCCATGTTATTTACTTACAATCTTAAGTTTTCAGTTGCAGCTCCTCTTCTGTGGAGTATACATAGCTTCCACATGGTTTTTCACTGGGTACTCGATGTTTTCTCCCACTTCCAAAAGACATGCTATAAGTAAATTGACGATCCTGTGATTTCATCTGTGTGCATGCTGTGAGGGTGTTAGTCACCTTGTTCAAGATTAGATTCTATGCCTTTTTCTCGCTTGAGTGTTGGGATAGGCTCCATCTTCCTTTTACCCCTGTACTGTATTAAGCAAGGTCGTTAGAGCATGAGTATTTGTTATGCATATGGCTGGTAAGCATGGTAGTCACGTCAGTTGAATGACAACCAAATGTGATAATTCAGATTTAGCATACTTGTCTGAAAGTCTGATCAGTCTAAGGTTTAGTGTTGAGAATGGTGCTGAACTATCTCGCAATATACCACTCCTTAAATCTAAAGAAAATTTAGCATTTGAGAGTAACCAAAATCCTCTCTTCCACTCCCTCCAGGGCCTAGCCCAGTGGCCAGAGTAGTGGGACCCAGCTGGTCCATTTGTTCCAGGTGAACAAGAGATGGACTTTCTGAGCTAGTTGAGATCCTTACATCCCCACTTTTTTCCTGCCTAGGAATCCTGATTATCATCTCCATTCACTGACTAAGATTTGGGTGGTAGGGATCAAAGGAAGTTACAAGGCTATTGGGTCTGGGGCTCTTACAAGCCCAGCCAAGAGTTTAGGCCATGTTTCGACAAGTCAGCACCCGATACCCCTGTCCAGCAGTGACACAGGTGGAATCCCAGGGGTATATTTTCTGTTCCCCATCCAGTTATCCAGGTTGCACTTCAAAAGGGTTAATAAGGCGCTCTGCTTGACATGGAGAGGAAGTATATTCCACAGAAGGGGGGAGTCTCTGTCCTGCCAACAAGTCCTGTTGATGTCACAGACCAGATTGAGGTCACGTGTACAGGTTACTCAAGTGGAGCTTGACTTGTGGATGTGCAGCAGTCCTATCAAGGCAGGGTCTGAGATTTTGTATGCCAGAGGTCACCTCCGAGGAGTCTGTATGAGACTGAGCAGAGGGACAAGGCTTTTAGCCTGTCTGTGTAGGGTAGATGTTTGAGGCCCTGGATTCTCCTGGGGAGGAATTTCTGTGATCTCTCCAGCTGCTGCCTGTGCTTTGTAAGGTACATGCCAAAAGGGGCATTATACTCAATAATGGGTCTTATAAGGGAAGAGTACAGGGATGTTATGACCTCCTTGTCCCTGGAAGAGATGCCCTTCCTATTGAAGATGGGCCATGTAGAAAGCTTTCTGAACAATAGAGGCAATATGGTGGTCAAAGGTCAGTTTGTAATCAACCTGGGTACCCAAGTCCCTCACGGTACATTGTGTGCTTAGGACTTTGTTGTTGATAATTTGTGGGGAGATCACCCTCCCCAAAGCAGAAGATGATGCATTTTTTTGCATTCAGTTTGAGGCCATGATTCTGGCACCAGTCATTTGTTTCGGTGACACCCTCTTGGAGGATGTCCACATCAGTAGGGAAATTGATGATAATGCCCAGCTTGCAGTCATCTGCAAACTTGGTCAGCCATAGCCCACTGGCTTTGGCCTGCACCTCAGAAAAGTGCATCCCAAACAACAAGACCGACTCATTAAGAGTCTGCTGTTTGAGGATGTTTCCTATTTTGACTAGGTGGGTTCAGTGAGCCAGTTTGCTTACCTATCTGGTAACGTATGGATCGATGCCTAGTTGAGAGAGTTTATCTGTTATACCCGAGTGGGGAATAGTATCAAGAATTTGGCCAGATCAAGGTAGGCAGTGTGCACAGTCTTCCCCTTGTCCATGGCTTTGGTGACTATCTCAAAGAAGTTGACCAAGTTTAACGGATATGTCTTCCCCTTAACAAAACCAGACTGTGTGGAATTGAGTGTTTGGAGGCTGCCAATGTCCTTGTTAATGAGGTCCATGATGATTCCGTTCCTTGGCCTTGAAGATCAAGCTAGTTAGTTTGATGGGTCTATAATTTCCTGGATCAGTGGACACTTCACTTTTGTGAAAAGGGATGACAGTGGCTGTCCTCCGCTTGGCTGGGATGAAGCCGGATTTGGTTGAATAGGGTGCCTAATGGTACTTACAAGTTCCTGCCTGAATTCATGTAGGATGTAGCCTGGGATGTTATCGGGTCCTATGGAGGCTGTATTTTTTTGTCTTTGAGAGGACAATGGTGACATGCTCCCTAGAGATGACGGGAGTGGAGCAGGTGCTGGGGATGTCCTGATTTACTGACGGGGGGGGGGGCAGAGGGGTGAAGTTTTCGCTGAACCTGTCTGCCAGTGGGTTGGCTATATCTACATTGTTTGTGTATGTGGTGTTCTTGGCCACCAGTTCTGAGCATATCTGAGTACTTCCTTTGAGGTTGCGGACATAAATGAAGAAGGCCTTATGATTGTCTTTATTAGATGTGGCCAGTTTGGCTTTGGAGGATTTCACCACTGCTGTTATTTGCTTGTTCAGGCCAAGAAGAGATTGCTTCCAATTAAGTACCTGCTCCTCCTTGGTCCTGGACGGCAATTTTTCCCTTTTATTATAGAGTTTATTTATTGAAGATATCCACCAGACAGGTTTAATCTTCCTTGAGGAGGAGGATTTTGTTCTGTCAGGTATTCCTGATTCGATGCAGCTATACAAATGCTCATATAGTACTTTGGTGTAGGTTTGGACATTTGTACCAGTTCGTATGATGGGGGAGTGGGCTGTGAAGCTGTTTATATCTTCACTCAGGAGGTTGTAATCAGCTTTGGACAAGTTTTTATGTTTAACCTTAGCTGGTGGGGGGGGGGGTTGGGGGAGATGGTGAGTTTGGAAGTGACCGCTTTGTGGTCAGATCTTACCAGGGAGGATGACACTGTAGGGATGCTGCAGTGGTTAGTCATGTTAATACTAAGACCAAGATACCTCGATCAGGTCTCTCTTCATGTAGTCCAGGGAGGTATCTCTCAAGGGAGTATCCCTCTTGTGGGGGTGTCAACCAGCTGGTCCAAGGCATTTGCATTGAAGAAATTGGGGAATCTCTGGGCATTTGTGTTTTGGCATGTGTAGTTCTTCCAGTCTGTGGTTGGATAGTTAAAGTTGCCCAGGATCAGGGTAAAGGATTGCATTTTGATAGTTTCGAAGAGGTCCAGATAGGTGGAGTGGACATCTTGAGTCAAAGTTGGGGGCTTGTAGCTGAGTATGATTTGAATAGGGGTTTTGTCAGTGGTTGACTGCACCTGGAGTGTCTCCTGTGCATCATACTGTTTGACCAGCTTGGAGGTGTGTATGTCATTAATATATATTGAAACTCCACCTTATTTTGTTTTGCTGCCTACAGTTTGGTGTCTGAATCTATGATGATGAGTAACCTGGTATGGCTGGGGTGCTCACTGCAGCTTTGAACTAGGTTTCTTTGCACAAATGTCTGTATCTTCCAGGGTTAAGAATGCTTGCAGTGAGTGCAGTTTCATGTTTAGACTCCTAGCATGTAGCAGCATGATCTTTAGTTTGGGTTTTGATGAAATTTTCAAGTTGGTAGTTTTGACCTCATGGCATTGTCTAAAAGAAGGCACTATGGGGGAGGCAAGAGCCTTTGCCATAAGCTCAAGGAAGACAGATGCAGGCCATTTCTGGCAAAGCATCATGGTCTGTCGATCATGTCTTCCAGGCTTTCAGGTACTGGATCCCCTTGGAATGACACCAGAAACTAAGCCAGTTGTTAGTCAATTATTTTATGTTTGTATTGAGGAATCATTCTGGGTGACTGTAGAATGCTACTTAAGGCTCGGGGCATACCTGCCTGGGACACAAACTCAGCGAGCTCAATCAGGGGTCTTTTCATATAGTCCAGGGAGGTATGTCTCAAGTCATTCATGCCAACATGGACTATGGCAGAGTCCTAACAATACTTGCTGTTGAAAGACTTGAGTGCATGTGTGATATGGTGTATTCTGGCACCTGACAAACAACTAAGCATGACTTTCTCCTTATCCAGCGTGGTGAGCACATCTGTGTGTCTCACAATGGAGTCTCCTATGACTGATATGTTGGGTTTATGGTTAGACCTTAGTGGCTGTGAGACACCGGTATATTATCTGTGTGTAGTGTGGTGGGCTGTGGAGTTTGCATGTGTTTTTGCCTTGATGTTTGAAGGACCTCCGTATATGTGGGTGTATGTTGTGTAGGTCTGGGTAGTGGTGGAGGTGTGGTGTTTGTGTTGACAGCCTTCTCAGTGCCAGATATATACTGGCTTGTGAGGGAGAGAGCATGGACTCTAGGTTCTTAATGTAATTAGATCTCTTGCAAATTGGTGGTAGTAGCAGAGGGTTGTCCATGTACCTGAGGCAGCTGCTACACTGTCTCAGGATGCCCATATCAACCAGACTGGCAGGAAAACTTTTAGGAAATTGTCCATATGTATTTATCAGAATTTGAGGGAGAGAGGCCAGAGGGAGCTAAGGGGGTAAAGGGTGGAAAGTCTAATAAGTACTAATGTGTGATCTCACAGGGAAAATTTGTACCTGGAATACCTATCAGTGGGTTAAAAACAGTGCAGCTATGGTGCGCAACTCGCAAACAAGCCCAAACCAGCTCAAACTCTGGTTTTAAATGCCACAAAAGATAGAAGATTCGAGTAACACAGAAATCTAGACAATCCTGCTAGTTTCTGCTCTCTTCACCAATCAGCTTGTGCCAGACAAAGTCCAGGCAGCCTGCTACTCTCACTAGCAGAGAAGATAGGCCCCTGCCAACACAAGATGGCTGCCAGAAACACAGAAGGCAAAAGCAAACAGCTCTGGATGCAGCAAACCTGTATCCAGACCAGGTTACTCATTTTAATGGTTAAGAACACAGTAAAACTCACAGAAAAGCACAGATTAACCATGTACAGATGAAAACAGAACTCACAGTATGAAAAATACAGTTAAACAGTGATGAAATGCAGTTAAATGGTAATGAATTGCAGTAAATACATACATACAAATATTTCAGGTATGGGTATTAATGTCCAGCTAGCTTGCCAATATACCAGAACACTTGTTCCCATAATAAGTGTCCAGGCTGTTCTTAAAAATATCTAAACTAGTATTTGCTTTAATGTAATTTTGTAGTCTGTTCCATGCATCAGCTACTCTGTTAGAAAACCAATTAGTACACTTTTCATTCCTATCGAATCTTCTACATAGGTTGTTTGATTACTCTCTAGTACTTTTTGATAACCCCAAACATTCCCAGAGGTAGTTGTCTCTAAATACCCTATATACCTGAATAAGATATTCTCTTAGATATCTGTAAGAGACACTGTACAACTTCAGATATTTTACTCTTTCATAACTTAAATTTTCACATCCATGGATGCCCTTGGTATACTTCCACTGTACTCCTTCCAGTTTACTCATGCTAGTTTTCTAATAGGGTTTCCATATTGTTATTCCATACTCAAGTCTGGGTCTAATGTAACTAACAAACAATGATGTCATCATTTTTTGATTTCCTAGAATTTATAAATCTTTTTATACAAACTATAGTTCTATAACTATCATTAACCAATTGGTTGATATGATTAGAAAAACTCATAGCTGGATCTACCCATATACCCAGGTCCTTAAATGAGTCTACAGTTTCAGTCACTGTGTGCTGTATTGTTCACCTTTCAATTTGTCTCCCAAATCTTGTATGCTTAGTTTTTGATGTATTTATCAGCAGCATATTATTCTCCTGTGCTCAAATGGTCAATTTAGTCAAGTCATTTTGCAGACATGCCCTTTCTGTAATGCACGTAATCAGTTTACTCAATTTTAGGTCGTCTGTGTATAGACTATAGAACACCTCAAATGAAAAAAAAAAATAGGCCTGAATGATGCAATCTAAACAAGTAAGGGCCTATGACACAGCCCTGTGGGACACCCTGCCTGTAACCAAGGATTTCACGTGTGCAGTTGCTGTATGATACTTGCCATGTCATATTTGTAAGTCATGCAGCTATACATTTTATCAATACTTAGTTGCACACCTTTCAACTTGGAATCATAAAAAATCTGGACAAAGGCCTATGGTACAGCTGGCCAAAAATCTGTACGCTATTTAACATAAAATTTGCCTACATAATTATGTAACCCCACCCACTCCAGTGGAATTGCAGGATATCAACTTTTAAACTGAAGTACAGACAAAATATGAAACACAAAATGAACAGAAAATGTTTTGTTTATATTAATATTTGAACGTGTATACAACTTTGAACTTGTGCAAAACTAAAACACAATTTTATTTTATAAAAATAAACTGCCTGTGATTTGCTTTGGTTTAATTTTACAGTGTGTGCAATTTATAGTTTTGAAGGTTTAATCCTAGAGCTTCAGCTGAAAAGAATTATGCATAGCTGGACTGACCTGCTCATTACTTTCAATGAACAAATAAACAGTCAAACAAAGAAATGTTCCACAGAGATATCACAATGCTATTCTGGGATTTTAATTTACTTGTAAGAAGGGGATATTTAAAACGTTGAGGTGGTAAACAATGACATGTTTATACCAATTTCCCTGTCCTGATTTTCAACTAATTTTAAGGGAAATTTTGGACTTCTATGGAATTCATAGAGATCAGGGTGGTTTTATATCGTATTCAGTATAAATTGTTAAAAGTTTACATATCCTTTTCTACTTACTAGTTGCAGAACTAGTATCTTTGAAAAGTACTCAGAGCCATTTGTAGCACTCAGCAAGTCCATCTAAGAGTGTTACCACTCAGCACTGCCTTCACAAGGCCTCCAGACCAAATGGCAGCACCACCATGAGGGTGGTCTCCTGTATCATTTAAAGTTTAGAGCATCGTCAGGCAGTCCATCTTCCTAATCTAGACACCTTAGTGTTGCTCCTCTGTTTGGACCGCTGAAAACAGGGAACTGACTGACAGTAATGCTACATTACAGGAAGTCTGTTACATTTTATAGATTATTGTTACAAATTTGTTTTTAATTAAAGAATCAGCATGGGTTCTATTCTGCGCAGTTAAAATGGTCCACTCAGACTTAAAAACAATGCACACTAGCGATGTGCTCCATGTCTGTTACGGATTTTCATCTTGTTTGAATTCCATATGCCGGCCATCTCTTTCAGTTTCTTAGTTTTGGCATTTTTAATTGTGCCTTATATACACCTGCAATCTAAAACAGATCACCTGAGATCTAGATTTAGAAGGAATATGTTATGACAGTTTAAATAATGTCCTGCAGTCAAACTGTGTATATTATTAACACAAACACCAAGAATAGCCTCAGATTTGTTTACCTTATGTATTGCTTCCAAACTGAAAAAGAAATAAGGTATACTTACGCATGTACAAATGCTTTATAAAAAAGAAAAACAAAAAATTGAGCGGAAACATTTGAAATGCTTTGATCTAATCAACAGGAGGTTTCACTGCAATTGATTCATTGCATGTGTCCTACTCTGTACTGTGATCCTAAGAAGTAATACCAAGAAACCATGAGCTGACATCTGCTGTGAACCCCACAAGACAATTCATTAGCTAGGCTTTACTGTGCAATAGACTGGCAGTCATGTGGTCAGAAGAATTTGATGCATTATACCAAGCTTACCTCTAAGATATCAGTTTTAATACAACATGTTGCACATAGTAAGAATGATGTTCTTGCTTTATACTCCTTTCAAGTACAGAAAAGAGGGGAAATGCAGCATTCAGAAATAGTAAATGGTACATGAATTAAGGAATGAGAGTTAAATATAACCGCAAAGTATTATAAAATTCATTAAACTTGTTATATGCAATTCAGTGAGTACACACGAACAGACACACTATTTGTGTCTGAATGTGTATGTATATAGCCATATACTTGCTTCTAACTTTTGACTAATATACCACTGTGAAATAGTTTTGATTAATATCCTGCCTATACCCTGTGATGCCAGTGTAAAACATGCAGCTTCATAGCTGGTTTACTAGTACTTTTTGCTGCACTCATTTTGTGCTACTAGTGCTAATCTGCATACAAAACTTTATATTTACTCAACTCTCTTTTTAAACCAAAACATACAACTCATTCTACTTTTTGTTTATAATACTGTTTTATCTGTCAACAATATACTTGTATGTAGCTTACGTATTTTAACTACCAAAATTCTCTATTGCTATTTTTATTGCATTGTATATCTTTGGAGCTTTTCTCCCCGGGCCTCTGCTGAAAAAGGGCAATAGCTCAGCTGGACACTCCTGGTCAACAAATGTAAAATAAGTGCTATTGAATTTCAGAGCACCACTTCTGTACTAACATTCCATTGTCGTCTTCACCACACTTACCTGCAGAACAAGAATGCAAGAGATGCTGGCAGAGTCACATACCACACACTGAAAATCAGTCATGTTCAGTAAGCCTTTCAGATACCATATAAAATTATGTGGTGGGAGCTGCATTGATGGTGGTGACATAGGCAAGTCGGGAAAACCTCCAGCAGGAGAACTGTGTATCCAGGCTGCATGCTGTTAACATCACTCATTTTCACCGAACCCCTTTCCACAGATTCAGATTATTTATGCAAACGACTTAAGCAATAATCAGGCAGCAGAGTATATATCTTGTAAAGCTTCGTGTCATATCCCTTTACTTGGAACTTTTCATTCTTTATTGCCTCTAAAATTCACATAACAGACTGCAGACTCTGGGCCGGACACACTAGAAAGTACAACTTCTTTGCTGCCTTTGCAGCACTTGTGCTCCTTCTTGGCTTGAATGGCTGCCACCACTGGTCGAAGCAGAATGCAGAAGTTAAACAAACTTAACTTGACTTTGCTTAAATATATTAAGTTTAAAGAATGCTTTACACTACAGCTCTGCTTGCTGTGTGTCACTGTGCTGCTGCCTGCAAACATTAAGTCAATGTAACAGTCTACCACTGAGCATTCCTACGTAAAATAAAATTAAAAAAAAAGTAAACATTCAATGGAGTCTGAGCCCTATTCCGACAGGCTGGCGGTCTCCCTCACGAGCTGATGTCATTGTGCATGCCCTGCACGTGATGACATCCGTGACAACTTTAAAAAAAAAAAAAAAAGGGAATGAAAGGGGCCAGTTGGGAACTTGTGGCACCCCATTATTTTGATCTCATAACCGGTAAATGCAGAGGAATTCGGAACGGTTGAGAGGTATGCCTAGTTGTACTAATTTATTGCTCAGTGTTTTCAGTATGACTGTCGAATGCTGAAATTAAATATATATAAATTACATCACAGCACAATTTTTCATTCCTAGCTTTTATTATATTGTTATAGAACATCATGTTACAGGTGGTGATGGATCTATTTTCAACATATGCATGCTGATATATGGTGTCAAGACTCCAACTTATCCAATTCTGACAATAACTTATCCAGTATTACCTTCTCCATTATTTTCCACAACATGACAGTAGACTTAAGGGTCTATAGGACTCTGGGTTTGTCCTACTCCCCTTTCCCTTAAAGACAGGTTTAATAAGGGCATGTCTCCAATCTTGAGGAATCTCCCCATATTTATATGACCTAGTGAATAATATAATGATACCGTAAGTTCTTGCTGAAGTGTTCTCTGGTCATTGCTACTTATTCCATCTCCTCCCTGTGCTTTGCTTGGATCCAGTTTGCACAGTTCTTTTTCAGTATACTCTAATTTGATTCCAGTATCTGGGGTTACCTGGATGTCACTTGGACAACTCATCACCCCTTTTCTGGAGACAAACTGTTTTGCTTAAGATTTTGTTAATATATCTATAATCTGTTGTGCCTGAGAATAAATTTTAGAATCTGCACAGTTTATCAATGTGTGTGTCTTTACTCCTTCCACATCTTATGTATCTATAAAAAGGTTTCCTATTATGCTCAATATCTTTATATAAATTTTCTTCACATTTTTCTTGATCTTGTCTCACACTATGATTAATCTGTTTGTCCAGCTTGTTTACTGCAGTTTTCAAAGCTGTAGTTCAACCTCTCTTCCATTTCTTATATTTTTGTGTCTCACCTTAATCAGATATCTTGTTCTTATGGAAATATACCCCCCTGATGTATGCATATGTCCTGATGTTAAACATTTTTTTTGATTTTTTGCAGTTTCTCTTTCAAAACATTCTACATTCCATCTGCTGTTTTTCTACTTAACAGTTCACTCCAGTTAGTTATACATACCAAAACCCAATACTCAAACATGTTTCTCTTTCACATACTATTCATTCCATTACTGCTAACTGCTGTCTCCCTAACAACACCTAACAACCCTCCCATAATGTACTTAAAATCACCCACCTACCCTTTAACAAAGCCACCTCTATCTGACCTCTCTAACTTCGACATAGCACCCCATATCCAAAACTCCACAAGTATTGAACCATTCCCACATAGATACCTCCACCATGCTAACCTCTCATTAATATCACTAAAACGACCACTAATGCCTCTCAAAGACCTGCCCCCCCCCCCCCCCCAAGTACAAGTAAAAAAAAACTAATCTTCATTTATGTGGAGACATACACCCCAACCCTGGCACCTACTCTCACCAAACAAAACACAGCCATCACAAACAATTCCCTCAAACCTCATCTCTACTATTCAACATATCCAAAAATAGCTTTGACATCCTCCTCATAAATATAAACCTCAGAAGTCTCTTAAAATACATGAACTCCACGTCACCCTATCACTATACACTTCTATGACATTGCCGTACTAACTGAAACCCCAAATAAAAAATAATGAAATCATTCCCCCTGGCTACAATATTCTCAGACAAGACAGGACAACAAAGATACAAAGATGCTTTTAATTTTGAAAAACTGCAGGTAAATGTCCCATATATACAAAACACAGATCTCTTAACATCACATCTAAAAAATCAATAACAGCAAACTTATTGGCTTACGAGCTCCATACATTTCTCCATAGACACCTTTAAACAAGTACTAAGCTGTAACTGGTCCCCATTTAAATACCTCCCACTAGATGCAGCAGTCGATTATTTCAATAACATTTCTTGATGTTCTAAACACATCTAAAGACACTCAAGAACAAAAACTAACAACTGCCCATGGCTCTCTAAAGAAACCAAACAATTACTAAAACAAAGAGATAAACTCTGGTATCAACATATAACCAACAAATCAAAACCTTCCCTGGACAACTACTGCCACCTAAGAAATTTCTGCAAAAAGCAAATCAGAGGTGATCAACTGTACTATACAAACATTCAATCCAAGCATCAAAACAACCCCCAAAAATTCTGGGCTTCCATCAATCAGCTTATTCATCCAGGCCATATCCCCACCCCATCCCCGAATATTAAAAGAACTGAAGAAAGCATAGCATCCCACTTTAACTCATTTTTCATAAACTCCATCCTCTCACTCATAAAAAACAAAACAAAAATAGCCTGCAACAAATCACCCTCCCTACTATTACTGACTCGTCTACCTCACTCTCTCAAACCCAATAAACAAGTACAATAAAGAAATTGCTAAGCCAACTGTAACCTACACTCCTTGTTTCCGACAAACTGCCAAACTACTACATCAGATTAGCAACCGATGTCATCTGCTACCCAGTTTCAATACTGATCAATAGATCAGAGAACAATATGTACCTAAAATCTGGAAGGGAAACCCTCCTACGTAATCCCACTCCAAAAAGGAGGCGCCTCACTAGAATTGTCTAACTGTAGACCAATATCTATACTATCCCTTTTCTAAAATCTTAGAAAAGCGTGTCCATTCTCAACTGATGCAACACCTACTATCTGATAAGCTCCTTTCCCACACACAACTGCTCAATATCTGAGTTGTTTGGCTTCTGCTACATGCCTACAATCAACTGCATTACTAGCTGAGTTAAGTACAAGCTTGCAGTGTTAAAGATTGTACTGCATTTTATTTTTCTGTGTATTTAATTGTTTCATTGAATATTGTGGTCTGTATCTCTCTCTAGTTATTTATTTTTCAATTTAATTGTTTCATAGAATACTGTAGTCTCTCTCTGTCTCTGTAGTTAGTTCCCCACTCTCCCTCCCTGTTTTAGTTGTGGTATTAATGTTGGTGGCTTTGGAATTGCCTGCCCCTCCTGTATATTTGTGTTTGAACACTCCTCCTTGGTCTACCTCATTTCCTCACTCAACTGAGTACAGTGAGTTCATATTTTGATTTCAGATACTCCTATCAGTCCCATCTGTTCAGCTCTATTCCAGTCTAGTGTCACTAGTGCATTCTACCTAATACAGAGAGAACATTTGTGAAGGGCAAGCCACTTGCAAGGGATCCCGCAGGATTTTTTGCAGGGGGGTGCAAACCCAGAGCCCCGCCCATGCAGCCCCACCTCCTCCTCCCACACAGCCATTCCAGTGTCCCATTACTTGGATATTTCTCCCCATGTGTCATAGACACTGTTCAAATCTCTGTGTTCATACTGTTTTATGCTTTACTTCTACAATGTTGTGTCTTTCGGCTTTTCCCGGTTAGGGGTCGCCACAGTGGAACTCCGGTCCGCTAATGATTGGCAGTTGATTTTTATGTGCTGAGTTGCCAGCCCTAATGCACAACCTTCAATGAAGGTATGCCTATACAATGATTACAGATATTTGGATTTCATTTACAACTTATTTCAAATTTTAAAGCACAAACACTGATAGACATTTACTAAACCTAAACAAAGCAATAGTCTTGCAATGAAAACAGACTTAGCATTAAAGGGGCACTGGCTCGTTTAGAAAATCATTTCTTTTCCTCGGACCGAGGCATAAACATTGCCACCCACTTTGCTAATCACCACCCTCTTTGAAACATCACACGTGACGTCACAAACAATCCCACCCATGGCATTAACTTTCTTTAAACATTTCTATTTCAGTCCTGTATGTATTCCGTGTAGAACAGAACACTTGACATTTGAGTTCCCATGTAGCAAGTTGCTTCTGTATTGGACTTGCAGGTAAATTCAACAAGTTCTACTTACAGCACACTTAATTTGATTTATAAAGTAAGCCCTGGTGATTGTTTTTTTTTCTGCCAGTGTCTGTTACTTAGTAAGCACAAGTATCAAAACTGCAACTGTTTTCCATTTCATTAGCAATTATAAAAGACAACTAAATGCCGTCTTAAAATGCTGCTTGTTATAGGCATTTGCCAGCACAGTTTTTATATTTCTTTGAAAATAAGTTTAAATTTTACCACTTAAAAATCAAGAAATCCATTCATATTTGTTCCTCACAATCCCCTTATACCAGAGCTCTATGGCACCACCCCATGCCTCACCCGCAAAACACGCATTCATAACCTCTTAACTTACTGTTCATCTTTCATCTTGCCCCGAGTTTTCATTTTTTTTCTGGAGTGTTCCACTACATAATTTATCCACCAGGTACATTACCGAGTATTGCAGTCGGTCTATAATTGCCAGTATGTCATCCATTATTTTCCTTAGCAATACTTGTTGATGCATAACGTAGTATTCTATTAACATGTGCAATCAGTTACTGTAATATTTAACAGCTGTTCCAACGGACATGTGCTTTTACTACGTAATGTAAGCACTAGAGATCAGCAGTCTCTGAAGAGCCGACCTCTAGTGCTTACAGTGCAGCCGATCTCTAGTGCTTACAGTGGTGTGTCTGGGACCTATCTTCCATTACTTTTAGAGTTATTACATGTATTGTTTTATAACAACACGTGTTTTACTACATAATGTAAGCACTAGAGATCGGCAGTCTCAAAGAGCCGATCTCTAGTGCTTACATTGGAGCCGATCTGTAGTGCTTACAGTGGTGTGTCTGCCATTACTTTCAGGAGTTATTACATGTATTGTTTTATAACAACACGTGTTTTACTACATAATGTAAGCACTAGAGATCGGCAGTCTCAAAGAGCCGATCTCTAGTGCTTACATTGGAGCCGATCTGTAGTGCTTACAGTGGTGTGTCTGCCATTACTTTCAGGAGTTATTACATGTATTGTTTTATAACAGCACGTGTTTTACTGTGTAATATAAGCACTAGAGATCGGCAGTCTAGAAGAACTGATCTTTAGTGCTTACAGTGGTGTATCTTTGTCATTACTAGCCTGATCTTTAGGGAATGTTTTTGCTTTTGGTCCTTCCTCGAGTTATAACAGAGATAGATTCCAGTTGTCAAATTACCACCTAGGACAGCATAATACAAATTTCTCTCTCTCTAACTCATTGCCCTCAAAACCAGTATTCCCTCAGTATTGTTGATAATCTTCTTCTATTTTGCAACCCTCATACAATTAACTCCACTTTCCTGCTTTTCTGTATCCTATGTTATAACCCCAGGCAGTGTACTACCAATTAATTGGCAGGTGATTACAGTAATGGTGAAAACCATGCGGCTGCAAAAAAGGACCACAATGACATCACTGGAAGAAGTACTTGGGGACAAGAATAGCTAACAAGCTTCCTTATTGCCTGAAAGGCAATGCAGAATGGCAAGAAACAAATGATGTTACAAAACCATCCCAAATTGTGTTTCAAGGCTACTAAAAACTATTTTGTGGTTGATTTAAATTGTGCACTCACTGTGTGATATACTGGGCAACTCCTTTATTAGAGAGCAGATTTTGACTAGAACATCACACCATAGGGCCACTTTGTTTTTCTTGTTACCTTTCATCTTTAACCCATTCTAACTCTGCAGGATCTATCTCCACTTTTATATTAGTGGTCTCTACAAATTAAGTTGCAAACTGGTAAGGAAAAAAGTCTTCTTAAATATTGCACCCAGAAACCATTATCCCTTCACCCTCCTTTTCAAAATAGCTAAGCCATGCATAGCCATACATCTACTTTTTTTTTTTATTAGAAAACTGTATTAACAGACATGGCATTCAAATTTATAACAGAAAAAAGCAACAGCATAACAGGTGTATGCATGTTCCATACACTTGTTTACAAATACAAAAAGAGTTGTTTATATATTAAGAAAAGAGAAATGGCCGACATGACTAAAGAAGAGGGCACAACATTTCATAGAGAGCAAAACTACCAATGTAACAATACTTTCTAAGCAATTTGTCCCTGGATTAAGTAGCCATGGCTGCAATTATACAATATGAGGGGGTTCTGGATGATATTCCTCCTTACCCAGACAATGACCTCCCATCCAAATGCAAAGTGTTTTTTTTTTTTTCAAAAAACATAGGCCCAATGCTTCAAGCAGAACAGTGCACTACTAAATGAGACAAAAAGTTTACCATCAAATCAGGGATCCAAAAGTGTAATGTTGCTTTGAAGAGTTTCATTAGCCCAAATGACATCTTGCTTATAAATAAGAGATGCTAAGCCAAAGTTTTTTTTTTTTTTTTTGTTTTTTTTTTTGGGGGGGGGGGCAGAACCATCTGTATAGGGTTTAGGGTTTACAGTCACCAAGTGATAGTATCTGGAGTTAGGGGAACTCCAGTTTAGATCACAGGGGAGCTTACATCACTGCATACCTAATACACAGATACTTCCAATAATCTTTGGGAAGAAAGCCATTTTTTCTCTGTGATATTGAAAATAAGCAGACTTTCTCCCTCCCCCTCCTTCTTGAGTAAACTCATCTAATCAGTGCATATTGCACGCCCAGTCTCCTGCATGAGTAAGCCAGCCTTCAATTTGTAAAGGGGCAACCCCAGATTGATATCAGTAATATGTCCTATGCAGACCACCTCAAGGCTCTATCCCCTGTATTCTGTCTCCTACAGGCTTTTGAGGGGGAGATCTATGCCTGCATACAGGGCATTGTCAGACTCCACTCTGATGGACCTCCTCATATCCACAAAACAAATAGTACCAGAATTACCCATTCTAAAGACTTAAACCTTGCCTGTGATATAAATAGGACCTGCTGGAGAGATAGGTAGGCATCCCAGAGGCAACCCTGTCTATGGAACAGGCTCCCCATCCATGTGAAGCAGAGGTTCCCCCCTAACCTAATTCAAGTGCAGCTTGGACAATTGGATGGGAAACCGGAAATTCATCCCTGGATTGGCACCTATGTCTCTAAAGCAAACAGGTAACTTGTAAATGGTTCATCTCCTAGGCTCGTGCTCATCCTTATCAAGGGAGCAAAACTTGTCAAAGATTTGGGGTGCATGGCTAGGCTTAAAAAGGCCCTTGTGGTCATTAACCTAGTAAACACATATGAACCTATGGTAGGCATGGCAACACATCCTATCACTATATAAAGTGCACCACTGACTGTAACACATCAGCCTGGGAATCTTGTGAGGGAGATACTGCTTCAGCGTACAGGTGCTTGGGTTATCTCTCAGCTGTAACATAAATGTAAGTGGCCAGTAACCAAAGTCCAGTCACCAGGATATGAAAGATTTAGTTATTTGACATTTGTTAACTGGGTTAGTCCAGCTGAGCCAGATATAAATCGATTTTTGTAAGGGCTTTCAACCAATAACACTACTTTCCTTAGTGCATTCTTCTTTTTATCCACTGTAAATCCCTTCAATTAATCTCTATGATTTTCCCTTTAAGCCTGCCATTATACAGATTGAGGAAGACACCTTAAAATAAGAAATAAGTAACTGAGCAATTTAATTAATTAATTAAAATTAAATTCCTTCAGGGAAAGATATATTTTATTTTATTTATTTATTTATTTTTTTGGCTTGGCTCATGTCATCCATAACAGGTTCAACTACATTACATAATCAGCCTAATAAAGTATAACTTGTTAGAAAGTGTGGAGGCTGTGTTTGTGTGTATATGTATATGTACAGATATTACATAGATATATTTATACCACCACACCCATACATGCATATATTTATATATAGATACATGAGTACATTAAACATACATACTACGCACTTTATATATATAATATATATATATATATATATATATATATATATATATATATATATATATATATATATACACACACACACATATATGTATGAATGTATCATACCTCTCAACCTCTTTGAGCAAGAAATCTGGACAAAGCCATAAAAATGGGGGGACAAAGCCCCAAACAGTATTGGAACTGTGTGTGTACATGTATATATATAATATATATATAGAGTAGAGAGAGTTACAGACACAAACATGCAAACATATATGTAAATATCTATCTATATATACTCCCTCATAGGAATATATAAACAGGCACATACATATATACATATGCATACATATATACAAACACACACAGTTGTATATTCTAATACACCACACATACATATCTGTACAAATAGATACACACTCACACATGGATGCATAAACATATCTATATGTCTACATCTACTATATAAAATTGCGTAGGTAATTTTTCTTACTGTATTAGTGTCTTTTTTTATCTAGCAATGTATTTTTACTGCTTTTTTTTCCTTAATAAATTTTTATTGAAATATATTTTCCAAAACATTACAAAAATACAATAAACATCACACACATAATACACTATAACTACTACAAACCATTTATACAATATCTACATGAAATGCTTCCTACCATTTAATATATTCCTAAAATCAGTATCATGCTAATATAATATTGAAGACCTTTTCCCATATTTTAGGGTTATTAATATTTTTTGTTAGTTTGTTTCCAGAAGTAATTTATGTGCTAGTATAATGTTTTATAGCCACAAGCTTATAATTATTCCATGATGTCTTATGTGGTTCACTAGCCAATTTGCTTGGCTATATAGAGTTTCATCCCAAGCAAAAAAAAATATTCATACAAATAATAGTTTTACGATCTGGAAAGCTCTCTTGGAGGAATGTGTAGAATCATAGAGATTCCCATGACAGTGTGAGAACTTTGATAACCCATCTTTTTGCAGTTGTACTTTTGAGAGTTCCAAAGTTTATATCACATTTACAGAAAAGCTCAGAACATATGAGAGAAAAGATCAATGCTGTTGATCTGCACGAATTATGGACAAATTGGAGAATTCCTAGGGTTAAATTTATATAATCCAGGTGTATGTATTACAAATCATCAATTCAGTATATAGTTTTTGAAAATACAGTTCCCTAGTCCTCAATTGCTTTAATATCTGATTGTCTATTTACTTTATTACTTTGTTTACCCAATACTCTGAAAGCAAAAATTTGTCCTGAAATTCAAATCCTTAAGTGTTTGTATGCAGTTGCTATAAAGTTTCAGTATTCTTATTGGATAGCTTGCCTACAATTTGTTCAAACACTTATCACACAAATCAAAACAGGTTTAAAAGTTCTAAAATAGCTCAAAGGCAAGTTCTTGTCTCATTATATAATCTTAACTTCTAGGTAGATTCATTTCTCCCTAGTTGTAGCCGATGATAAAGTTTATTAAAAACATCAAATGAGAGTCAGATTAACTATTAATGGAGATTTACTTTTGAGATCTGATCAGCTGATTATTTAGTTTAAATTAGGATTCTGTGGAAGGTTGAAGAACCATCATATATTTTTAATGAAATCACGGACTAGGTAAAGTTTGCAAAGTGAGACACAGGTTATCTATGGTCCCATGACCCCCAGATTTTTATCAGAGACTAATTTTGTCCATAAAGGGTAATGCTCTAGGATTTATTTTCCTATCCAAAATATGCTTATGATTCAAGACCACCCAAGTTGGTATCCATTTTGTGTTGTTACATCATAATTAGCAATTCTTAAAATTGATTAGCATTTACAATCAAATAATATGCTTCAAAGTTTGGTAGCTCAAGTCCCCTCTTGTTTTAGGGTCATTAATTTCTTATAAGATATTCTAGTTCTTTTGGGTTCCAGATAAATTTAGCTTGATCTTTATGCATTTGTTTAAAACTGTTTTGAAATTGATAATTGGGCAGACCTAAATATGTATAACATTCGTGGTAGTATATTCATTTTACTATTGATACTTTTGCTAATACCGGTAGTTTTAAATTCTTCCATCTGTCACAATCAGCTATTATGTGTTCTCATACTCGTTTAACATTATTGTTATAAAAGTCCTTATTATCCGTAGAAGTTGATACCCAAATATTTAATATTTTCTTTACATGTTAACTTCCCCATCAGGGCCATTAATGAAAAGGTTTTGGGGTTCTTAACAGGAAAATATTCATTTTCTGTAAGTTAATTTTATAATTAGAAACTACCGAAAATTCGTTTATGAGCTTTAATATCTTTTCACTGTCCGAAAGTTGTACAATAAATAATGATCATCGAATGATGACATTAATATTTTATTCCTATAAATTATTGGTGCATTATGATACAAATTTTGCTTGATATATAAAAATAGGTTCTAGTATATCTAAATCCTGGTACCATTTTTA